>NC_026002.2:42145817-42274771 GCF_000442705.2 Elaeis guineensis
TGTGAGCCCTACATGACCTAACCTCTAACTTATCCATCTACTGACGCTTGACATGGACTGGAGGTACCCAATAGTTGGCTTCTTACCATGCCATAACTCGTATGGTATGGTAGGAACGGATTTAGCGAGAATTTGATTCAAAAGATGAATTACAGAAAGTAATGCATGTCCCCAGAGAAAGATAGAAAGATATGTGAAGCTCATCATGGACCGTACGATATTTAATAGGATCTGATTTCTCCTTTTGGATATCCCATTGAGTGGAGGCATCCCTAGAGGTGTCCACTATGAGACTATGCCATTATCCTTAAGATAGGCCCAAAATTTTTTGAAGAAAAAGCAGGCAGTTCAAAGCATGCATTTTTAAAATTTTTTTACAGTGAAAGATAGTAGATTAAATATTTTAATCTCCTACATATACTTTAGATCTGATCTAAACTACCTACTAAGGGTCTATGACATGAAATTTTGCATACAAAAATCTGATGTAAATGAAAAACTGTATCAATCATATTGATGCCCTGAATCAAATCTAATCGTTAGATCTGATCAGATGAGTTTAGAACTCATTACCTTATCATGGGTCGACAATCGTCGCTGCTGAAAAGTATGGTATGAGGTTCTTCTTGATACTGAGTAGCCGCACAGCTCATTCGACCTCTACAGATAGTCCACTCGAAGCTCTGAACGGATCATCCTTTTCGAGAGTGCTAGCTCGCACAGAAGGTACTGAATGGCTGAAATAGGCTCCTTCCTTCGGATCACCCAGACACTTCCAGATCAGAAGACAGAGCTACTCGAGGAGGTGGTACAAGAACAATCTTTCTATATCAATCAAAGTGACCATCTAGTAATAGTACATGATGTTTTGATAGGTTGAAAGATTGCAAAGCAACATTCAAGAACCTATTGGCATATAGTTACCACATAATTCATCTCTTTGACCAAAATGCTCAAGGTGACCTAGGATTTAAGTGTCAATCCTGAAAAGATCATTCACATTATATTTTAACTTTTTAAATCCATCACATGGATTATCCCGATCAAGATTTTATTAAATTGAAATACAGTGATGCATTAACTCCTACTTATTTGGAGGGATCAATTTCATCTTGATTCACACACCGACTTTGCAAGTACTTGACTGTGTCCAGAAATCTTTCATATTGAATTAAAAATTTAGGTAGTTCGGCATCAAAGCACAGTGAGTTGCTTGCAAGTCATCATGGTGATCTCAGATCGGAGAGACACTTATATCCATATCCTTGACGATCAATTCTTAACAGCATAGTGCTCAGTAGTTGGTCATATTTAGTGAGATATACCCCTATGTCTCATTTGCATGTCATGCTAGTATCTTCACACTCCTTGGTTAAGAGGATAACCAACACATATGGCACACAATGACCTATACTTGATATACCTATCATCCTAATAATAGCATATTATTTGACTGTGAACAATGTTTAAGGACTAAATGATATATCCTCCTATATCGATTTAAATAATCCTAAGAACTTCATCATAAAATATAGGAGTTCAAATAAGATGTACATACAGTAATGAGAAAATTAAATAATATCTATTAATTCAATAATTCATATATAATTACAATGATTAGCTCAACCGTCAACAGGTTGATGATTGCTTTGGGACATAATTTTCAATAATTTTTACTTGGACTAAAGCCAATCAATACAGTATCGTATATCCATCTTCGATTTATAATCTTCAAACTTCTTGACACCTAGGGCTTTAATAAATGAATCGATTAAGTTTTTCTTTCTATCGATCTTTTGAAGCTCGACGTCACCTTGATCCATAATCTTTCAGATCAGGTGGTAGCGATACAGAATGTGCTTGGTGCGTTGATGTGACTTTAATTTTTTCATTTGAGTAATGGTGCCAGTGCTGTCGCAGTACAACAAGATAGGGCCATCAAGGAAGGGTGCCACTCCAAGCTCACCGATGAACTTTCATAATCACATAACTTTCTTCACAGCATCGGATGTCGTGATATATTCCACCTCGCATGTAGAGTCGGCCATGGTGTGCTGCTTGAAACTCTTCTAGTAGACTGCTTCATTGTTTAGGGTATAAATGTATCTCGATATGCTCTTACTATCATCATGATTCGACTGAAAATTAGAGTTTGTAAACTCCATAAGTTTTAAGTCAGATTCTCCATAGATGAGTCACTAGTCCTTAGTATTTCTTAAATACTTAAGGATGGTCTTTACGACCTTCCAGTGGTTCTAACCTGAATCGGACTGGTATCTGCTCACTATTCTTAGTGAGTATGCCACATCTGATCTTGTATATGTCATGACGTATATAATAGATTTCACTATCGAAGTATATAAAATTCTATTTATATGCTCTCTCTCTTGAGGAGTTATTGGACAATCATTCTTTGAGAGAAAAATTTCATGACCTATCAAAAGATAGTCTTTCTTGAAATTTTTCATGCTGGATCTTTTCAGCACAGTATCAATGTATATGGACTGAGATAATTCAAGCAATCTCTTAGATCTATCTCTATAGATCTTCATCCCAAAGATGTAGGATGCTTCTTCCAAGTCCTTCATGGAGAACTATGATGACAGCCAAATCTTTATTTCCTGTAATGCAGAGATGTTATTTTTGATTAAGAGAATGTAATCCATATACAAAATAAAAAATACTTTTACAAAGTTATTAACCTACTTGTATATGTTGGGTTCTTTTCCATTCTTAATAAAGCCATACGTTCTGATCACTTTATCAAAATACATGTTCCAACTTTGAGATGCTTGCTTAAGTTTATAAATGGACCTTTGAAGCTTGCACACTTTAGACTCATTTGTAGATATGAAACCTTTAGGTTGTATCATATACATCTCTTTTTCCAACTTTCTATTTAGGAAGATTGTTTTCACATCCATCTGTCAGATTTCATAGTCCAGATATGCTGCTATTGCAAGCATAATCTGAATGGACTTGAGTATTGCCACAGAAGAAAAATCTCATCATAGTCAATACCATAACATTGAAGATAATCTTTGACAATCAGACGACTTTATAGGTTTCCATCTTTCCATCTGTACCTCTCTTCCTTTTGAAGATCTACTTACACCCTGTGGATTTTACCCCTTCATATGGGTTAACTAATGTCTATACATCGTTGACCTTCATGGACTCCATTTTAGACTTCATGGCTTCTAACTACTTATCGAAGTCAGACCTCTGTATTGCATCCATGTAGGTGATCGGATCCTCATTGTTCTTATCGAGTTCAACTGGATCACCATCTCAGATTAAGAAACTATAGTATCTGTTTGATTGATGCAGTACTCTATCAGATCTTCTTAAAGATATTTCTATAATAGGTCCAAATTTGATCTAATCAAATCTGACTCTATGGGTTTACTAGATTGTGTCGGTTCTTCTATCGATCGAACTTCATCAAGTTCAATCTTTGAGGTATTAGTTCCTTCTCCAAGAAACTTTTTTTTTAAAAAAACTACCCTATTGCTGACGAACACCTTATGTTCATCAGCAAGGTAGAAGTAATATCTTTTGATCTCTTTGGAGTATCCTACAAATAAATACTTGTTAGATCTAGGTCTAAGCTTATTAGTTTTCAAACATTTGACATAAGCCAGACACCTCCAAACCCTAAGGTGAGAGAGTAGGCTTGCGCCTTATTCACATCTCATATGGTATTTTACTTACGAACTTACTCGAAACTTTATTTAAAATATAATAAACTGACTCAAGTGTATATCCTCAAAAGAAGATTGACAGACTTGCAAAGTCCATCATGGACTGAACCATATCTAACAAGATTTGATTTCTTCTTTCTGACACACCATTATGCTGTGGTATTCTAGGAGGGGTCCACTGTGAGAGAATTTCAGTCTCTTCTAAGTATGTTAAAAATTCATTGAAGAGGTATTCATCTCTTCGATCGAAATAAAGAGTTTTAATACTCTTCCTAATTTATTTCTCTACTTCATTACAGAATCGTTTGAATATTTCAAATGATTCTGACTTATGTGTCATTAAATAGACGTGTCCATACCTCGATAGATCGTCTGTAAATATAATGAAATAATAGTACTCATCTCTGACACTCGTGTTCATGGATCCACATACATCAATATGTATCAGATCTGGAACTTCACTGGTTCGCTCATTTTTTTCAATAAAGAATGACTTGATCATTTTTTTAAGTAAACAGGACTCATAGATTGGACGTGATTCACAATCACTGACTTTGAGGATTCTCTCTTAAGTCAACCTATTTATTTTGTTCTTGTTAACATGATCTAACCTACAGTACTAAAGATAGATATCGGAGACATTATCAATTCTAGAGTATTTGTCGGACGTGTACATTATATTAATAGGTTGTGATAATATATAAATTTTATTATTCAACTATCCATTCATCATATTAACATCATTCATAATGATATTAAAAATATCTCTTTTTATTAAAATTTTATAACTGTATATGGTTAAAAGGCCTACAAAAATAATATTCAATAAAAAAGAAGGATAAAAGTGACATTCACGAAGAATAATTATATTGGACTTGAATACAAGCTTAATAATCTCTAATGCTAGAACTGGAACTAGTCTTCCATCTCTAACATTAAAGAATCTTTCACCTTCTTCAAATCTTTTACTGACCTATAGACCTTGCAATGAATTACAAATATTAAAAGAACTTTCGATATCTAATACCCATATAGTAGAATCACAAATTGAAAAATTATAAGGTGTTATCATATAATTATCCTGTCCAGCAATCGCTTGTTTCTTTCTCGATCTGTTCAGATCCAGAGAGACAATGTACTGGGGATAGTTTCTCTTTCAGTATCTTTGCTTCTTGCAGTAGAAGTATTTTGCCTGACTCTGATCAAACTTAGATTTCTTGGTCTGATTAAAATTGGGTGCCCTAGCACTTTGCACTTTCTTATTATTCCTCTTATTCTTACTTCTCTTTCTTAAAGGGTTGATGCCCAGAAGAAGATCCTCCCACCACATTCACCGACTCCTTGTAGAGCTGGTGATCTTTCTCAAAGTTTTGTAGCAACCCTAGCAAACTATGATAGTTGACTGCAGACTTTATCATTCGATAATGAGTAAGAAAAGGGAGATAGAATTTAGATAGAGAGTTCAGAATGGCATGCTTTCCTAACTGTTCATGCAAGAGAAAATCGAGCTTGCTCAAGTGCTTAATCATCTCAATCATGTATAGTACATGATCGGTGGCTGACGCTCTTTCCCTCATTCGAGCATTGAAGATGGCACAACTTGTCTTGTGTCTCTCAACATCATTGGGCATGCCAAAGGACTCATTCAATATTTGTAACATATCTTGAGGCTGAGCATTTTTGAATCAATGACTGAACTCACCATTCATTGCTGTCAGCGTAATGCAACGGGTCATAATTCGATCGTTGAGCCACTTCTGATAAGTATCTCAAATCATACTATGGACATTCGGAGCTGGATCCTCAGATGTCGGATTTGTCAGTACGTACATGATCCGTTCGTGCTCCAGGACTATTTCAGCTTTTGATACCAACTATCAAAATTTAATCCCATCTATTTATCACTATCTAATAGTGATCGGAGTGACAAGGTAGTGACCATAACTGTAAAAGAAAAATAAAAATCTAATTAGTATATGAGTTGATTAAGTCTAGAATTGATTAAGACTTTATTCGAATTGGTAGCCTTTACCTCTAATTCAAGAAATTACACTAATTCCTTAGTGGGTATCAGAATCATCACAAGCTGCACATGGGTCCGAGTGTGGCTCGACCAATTTCTGTACACCAATGAGTGGGTTCTTAATCAATTATTTTATCAAATAATTTTTAGCATTTAATTTTATCCCAGACTCCTCTTTAGCAGGCGTGTGGCACTTGTTGGGATGCGTAGGGGTTTCATGCATGTATTTCAAAAATTTTTTAGCAGAAAAATATTAAATCAAACTCTTTAATCTATAAATACATGCATAAGATCTGATCTTAAAACTTCTATAAATAGATCTTTGACATGAATTTATATGTATAAAAATTTGAATCTAAAATGACAAGCATGTGAACCAAAAAATAATATTTAGTAATAGATCTAATCTACCACTTCTAGGGTTTCGAACCAAATATCTGAGCATGGATAGTCGAACTCCATAATAAAAAATATAGATCTAAAAGTTCTCTCTGATCGCTCGTAGCTGCACAAACATCTGACCTCTATGGATGGTCCACATGAAGCCCTCGGACCGATCAGCACTCCGGGGGGTGCTAGCTCGTGCAGTCGGCTTCTGATGGTAGATCTGATTTAATTTTTTTTTCGATCACTTTGAACTTTTTTGATGTCGAGGATGAATTAGAAGAAGATACTGGATGGTGGAGAAAAAATAGATGAAGACTTTTTTCTCTTTGATTTTTTTCTCACCCAAAAATCTAGAACAGTTCTAGATCTCTCATTCGAGAGGAGAACGGTCTCCTCTTTTGTTCATACCAAGGAAGAAAGAAAACCACCCAAACCTCATACCCTAAAGAAGGATTTTGGCCCCTCTTTCTCTCTGGTATCTCACAATAAAAAGCTCTCTTTTATTGGTGCATAAAATTATGGCCTTTTTATGGTTATCACACAAACTAGGTAAGACAGGATAAGAGCTGGAGTTTGTTGCAATTCAAATCATTTTGAATTTCAATTTGACTCCAACTTTTTTTCACCCTTATCTGACTTAAAGTGGGACTTACTAAAAAAAATTAGGCATAGAAAATAATCAGAAAGACTTCTTTTTCTCATACACCATGGGCTCCTTCAAAAACAGCCAACGTGTGGAAGGATATAGATAAGGTTTTAGATTGAAATTCAAACTATTTTGAATTTAAATCAAAACTAACCAATTCCTATCCTTAATGGGCAATAAAAGAAGGGTTATCTTCTAGTTTTCTCATATACAAACTAATTTTTTACGGTGAGAAAAGGCATGAGACAATTTGAGTGGTGCAAGGGAGAGAGTCCTATTCATTTGGGACTCTAGGGTTTAACCAATTAAATTTTTTTCAAACTCAATCCAATTAGATCCAATTAAAATATGATGAACCTAATCTAATTAGACTCCTATAACCTCAATTAAATTTGATCAAATCAATAAATTAATTGGGTCAGAGATCCGATCAAATCAGGATCATTTCTTCCTTACTGATTAGGTCATCTCATAACCTAACAGACTTGACCTGATTGAATCCAATTCAATCAAACTTGATCCAGACTTTAATGCTCCATTAAATTGAGCTAATTAGTGATCTAATCACTAATTAATCCTTCATTAATGGTAAAGACTAAGTCTAGTGGGATTCTTCTCTAGAGTCTCCATCCAGAGGGACTCTCCAGCAGAGTTCCAGTCCAGTGGGACTTTTCACCAGAGTCTCCATTCACTGGGACTCTTTAGATTAGCCATATGATCGAAGAGAAACTTCTAATATGTGTGACCCCATAGGTTCGAACCTAAGCTAGTAGCATAGAGACTGATTCGTGTACCAATCGGAGTAATCATTTAACAATAGTATCCGATGTTTGGATAGGCCGAATGCATGCAAAGCAACACTCAAGAACCTATTTGGATATAGTTACTGTATAATTCATCCCTTTGACCCTTGATGCTAGAATGACTTAAAGTTTAAAGTGTCAACTCTTAACAGTGCATCCATTTTGTGTCTCAACCTAATAAATCCTATGACTCATTACAAGGATTGCCCTGGCCAAGATCTTTCTAAATTGAAATACAAAGCATTCTCTTCAATTTTTTGTAGTGGTCAATTCTATCTTGATTCACACACCGACTTTATAAGTATTTGACCGTGTCCAAAATTTTTTTGATCCTGAATTAAAAATTTAGGTAGTCTGGCACCAAAGCACAGTGAGTAACTTGCAAGTCACCATGGTGATCTCAGGTCGGAGGGACACTCATACCTATATCCCTTTAGAGTCACTCTTGACAGTAGAGTGCTTCAGAGTTGGTCACATTCAGTGAAATGTACTCCTATATTTCACCTGCATGCCATACTAGCATCTCTATGCTCCTTGGTTAAGAGGACAACCAACCTATATGATACACAACGACCTACACTTGATATGTCTATCATCCTAGTAATAGCATATCATTTAGTCGCGAACTCATTCAATGACTAAACGATAAATCCTCTTTTGTCGATTTAAAATAGTCATAAGGACTTTCATCATACACAGAAGTTTGATATAGAAGATGTACAAGCTTATGATAAAAATTATCAAATAAATATTTTATTAATTAATTTATATAAAATTACATCAAATAGCACATCCATCAACAGGCTGACAATTGATTTTGAGACATATTTCTTAATAACTCTCACTTGTACTTAAGCCAATCAGTATAGTATTGTATGCCTATCTATATTTTGTGATCTTCAAACTATTTTACTGCAAGGGCTTTAGTTAATGGGTCGGTCAGATTTTTTTTCATCGATCTTCTGAAGATCGATATTACTTCAATCCATGATCTCTCAAATAAGGTGATAGCGATACAGAATATGCTTTGTTCACTGATGTGCCTTCGGCTCCTTTGCCTAAGCTATGGCTCTAGTACTATCGCAGAACTGGACCATCGATGGAGTGTGCCACTTCAAGCTTGATGATAAACTTTCTCAGCCATACAGCTTTCTTTGTAGCATCGGATACCATGATATATTTTATCTCACAAACTGAATCGGCTATGGGTGCTGCTTGAAACTTTTTCAATAGACAGCTATTGGGATGCGTAGGTAATTTCATGCATGTATTTCAAAATTTTTTTGAAAAAATTATAATAAAAAATAATTAAATTAATCAAGTTATTTTAATATACATATGATCTAATTATCAAATCAACCTACTCTAGGATCTATGATATATTATGTTACATATAAAATCTGAAATAATCTGAAGATAAAATCAGCATGCATGCATATGAGTAGTAGATCACATCCACTTCTAATCTGAGTTCAAAACTCCACTCCTGATCATGGGTCGATGATCTTCATTGCTGAGAGACATAGTGGAGAGGTTCCTTGATGGTTGCTCACAATCGCACATGCATCTGGCCTCTACAGAAAATCCACTCCAAGCTCCGATCTGATCGATCTTCTCGGGAGTGCTAGCTCACGTGAAGATCTTCT
This sequence comes from Elaeis guineensis, assembly GCF_000442705.2. Classification (NCBI taxonomy): domain Eukaryota; kingdom Viridiplantae; phylum Streptophyta; class Magnoliopsida; order Arecales; family Arecaceae; genus Elaeis; species Elaeis guineensis. The sequence continues at coordinate 42,155,027 of NC_026002.2, forward strand.
TCTTGACTGATCTGGATCCTTTCTTTAAATCTCTGAAATCTTTTTAGAGGTTGAAGATGGACTTCTGGAGGAGATAAAGGGGTGAAAGAAAGATGAATTTTTTTTTTTCTAATTTATTTCCTCCTTCCAAACCCTTAGAACCAAAAATTTAAAATTCAGATTTTTGCACACACCCCAAGAGAGAGGATCCTTCTCTCTATTTTTCACATCATGAGCCATGCCTAAACTTCTACCACATGAAGAGCTCTCTTCTGGTATCTTGTACACACAAAAGAAACTATAAAAATCCCTTTTATAGGCATGTAAGGAGGTGCGGTGAAGAGTCCTAGTGATCTTGGACTCTTATAGGATTCCACCTTCCTTCACAACTCCACATCCCAAAATATGCCAAAAAAATATGGGACACCCATTTTCATATTTTTTTATGATAAATGATCTTTCACAAAAAATCTTCTCAAAATGTCACACATATAAGGAGAAAAAAATTTATTGGCATGGAGAGGTTGATCTAGATGAGAACAGATTCTCTTGATAAGAAATATTTTAAAATCTAATTTTAAAATCTTTTTTATCAAAACTAAATCAGATTTGGATGTGAGATAGAGAAGGAAAAAAACTCTTTGGTGTAAAAAAATCTCACACAAAATGTTTTTGTGTATGAAGATATATGGGGTGCAATCTGAGTTGGCGCAGGGAGAAGAGTCCTATTCCAATAAGGACTCCTAGTTTCCTTATTTGAATCCAAACCAAATCACATCTGGTTTATCCCAAATAAAATAAATAAAACCTAATTTAATTAAGTTTATAAATTTTAAATCAAATCATAATCAAATTAAAAATTGATCGAACTAAATTTTTGATCAAATCAGGGATAATTCTCCCTTAGCAATTAGATCATCTCATAACCTAATCGGGTCAAACTTAATTGAATCAAATTCAATTAGATTTTATTTAATTCTCTTTGCTCAATCAAATTAAACTAATCAATCATCTAATTACTAATTATTTCTCTATTAATTCACTAATACTTGGTGAATTAATTTATAACAACTTTTGCATAAGGTTAATCATTAATCGAATTGACGATTAATCCCTTGAACGATTCTCAATCGTTGGTCAGCCACATGAACAGTCAGAAATTTTTTTTGAGTGTGACCCCATAGGTTCGAACCTAAGCCAGTAGCATAGGAACACCTTTTTGAACCAATTGATGTAACCATCTAGCAATGATGATCCAATGTCCGGATAGATCGAATGAAGGTGAAGCAACATTCAAGAACCTATTGACATATAGTTACCGTATAATTCATCCCTTTGACCTTAATGCTTGAGGATGACCTAGGATTTAATTATCAATCCTAGATAAGTCATCCATATTATATTTTAATCTTTTTCAAATCCATCACATGGATTATTCGGATCCAAATTTTGCTAAATTAAAATACACTGATGCATATCTCCTACTAATTCAGAGGGGTCAATCTCATCTTGACTCACGCACCGACTTGACAAGTACTTGACTACACTCAAAAATCTTCCATCATTGAATTAAAAACTCAGTTAGTTTGGCACTAAAGTATAGTGAGTTGCTTGCAGGTCACCATAGTGATCTCAGGTGGGAGGGACACTTATACCCATACCCTTTGCGAGGTACCTTTGACAGTAGAGTGCTCCATAATTGGTTACATTCAGTGACGATGTACTCCTACATCTCATCTATATGCCATACTAGTGTCTCCACACTATTTGGTTATGAGGACAACCAATGCATATGGCATACAATGACCTACACTTGATATCACTGTCTTCCTAATAATAGCGTATTATTTGGTCGCGAACTAATTTAAAGACTATACAATAAATCCTCCTTTATCCATCAAAGTAGTCCTAAGGACTTCATCACAAAATAGGAGTTCGTTAGAAAATATATCCTTATGATGAAAAATATCAAATAACTTTTATTATTTATCAATTCATATACATTTATAATTAACAAAATCATCAAATAATTGGCTTTAGGATATAATTTCCAACAACTCCCATTTGGACTAAAGCCAATCAGTATAGTATCCATCTTCAATTTATCATCTCAGAACTCTTAGATATCGAGGCTTTAGTAAATGGGTTGATCACATTCTTCTTTCTGTCAATCTTTTAAAGATTTACGTCATCTTAATAGATTTTTCTGAATAAGGTGGTAGCGATACAGAATGCCTAATAAGCTAATGAGACTTTGGCTCCTTGGCATGAGCTATGGCTTCGATGCTGTACAATACAGTAGGACCATCATCGAAGGGTGCCACTCCTATCTTGTTAGTGAATCTGTACAATCACATAGCTTTCTTACAAGCATCGAATGCTGCAATACATTCTACTTCACAATTTGAATTTGGCTATATTTTTCTGTTTGGAACCTTTCCAGCAGATTGCTCCATTATTTAAGATAAGGATATATTCTGATGCATTCTTGCTATTATTATGTCCAACTAAAAATTGAAGTCATACTCCATAAGTTTTAGGTCAGATTCTCTATAACCGAATCACTGATTCTTAGTATTTCTCAAATACTTAAAGATGATCTTCCAGTGATTCTCACCCAGATCTTGCAAGTATCTACTCACTATCCTAGTGAGTATATCATATCCGATCTCATACATAGTGTATATGGTAGAACAAATTCTACTCACAAACATCCTATGTATGTTGGACTGGAAAAATTTAAATAACCTCTTAGATCTATCTCTATAGATCTTCATCCCTAAGATGAGAGATGCTTTTCCTAAGTCCTTTATGGAGAACTATGATAATAGCGAAACCTTTATTCCCTGTAATGTAAGGAATATTATTTCTGATTAAGAGAATTTCATTCATATACAAGATAAGAAATACACTTATAGAACTATTAATCCATTTGTATTTACACGATTCTTATTCATTCTCCATGAAGCCATGCGTTTTGATCACTTATCAAAATGCACGTTCCAACTCCGAAATATTTAGCATTGCCACAAGAGAAAATATCTCGTTATAGTCAATACCATAATATTGACAATATTCTTAGGCAACTAGATGAGCTTTGTAGGTCTCCACCTTCTCATCTGTGCTACTCTAATCCTATTAGAGATCCACTTACACTCTATAGGTTTTACCCATTCAAGTGGATCAACAAGTGTCCATACACCATTGACCTTCATGGACTCCATTTCGGACCTATGGCTCCAAGCCATTAATCAGAGTCGGACCTCTTCATGGCATCCATGTAGATGATCAAATTCTTGTTGTTCTTATCTAGTTCAACAGGATTACGTCCCAGAACTAGATACCGAGATATCTATCCGACGGATGTGGTACTCCACTAGATCTCCTTAATGGTGCCTCTACAACGGGTTTCGAGTTTGATCTGATCAAATCTGATTCTATGGGTTCATCAGATGTGTCGGTTCTTCTACCTGTCAAATTTTATAAGTTCTACATTAAAGGCATCAGTACCTTCACCAAGATACTCCTTTTCTAAAAGGAATGCCAAACAACTCTTGTTCTTTAGCATGGTAGAAGTTATATCTCCTAGATTCTTTGGGGCATCCTACAAAATAATATATATAGGATCAGGATCCAAGCTAATCGGTCTGTAAATGCTCGACATAAACTAAACACTCCCAAACCTCAAAGTAAGAAAGTATCGGCTTATGCCTAGTCCATATCTCATATAGAGTCTTTGCAACTAATTAATTTAGAATTCAGTCCAGAATATAACAAGTAGTCTTAAGAACATAACTTTAAATGAAGACTGAAAGACTTGTAAACCCCATCATGGATCGAACTATGTCTAACAAAGTCAATTCTAATAAGAGAGAATCCTATTCTCTTCTAGATATGTCAAAAAACTCATCGAAAGAGAATTCTCCTCTTTGATCTGACCGAAGAGTTTCAATGCTCTTTTCAGTTTTTTTTTCTACCTTATTATAAAATTATTTGAATATTTCAAATAATCTAAATTTATGACAAACATGTTCGTAGATCCAATACATCAGTATGTATCAGATTTAGAACATCATTGGCTCGTTCATCTTTTTCAGCAAAAGGTGGTTTGATCATCTTACTAAGGAGATAGAATTGACAGGTTAATAATGATTCACAAGCATTGACTTCGAGAATTATCCTGTTGATCCTATTTTTATTTAATGACCAAGACTAAACTGTCAAAGATAGGCTTCCATGATATTATCTACTCTGGGGTTTGTTTGTTGTGTACATTACACTAGCAGGCTGTGACTATTCATAAATGTCATTTCTTAGTTGTCCATATGATTTTGACATCATTCATAATGATATCACAAAAATATTAGATAATAGTGACTATCACTACAATGATATTATTAGAATTAAAAATAAGCTCGACAATTTCTAAAACTAGGATTGGAATATGACTTCCAACTCTAACGTTCAGAAATCTCTTATTGTTTTCAAATTTTCTATTAACATGAAGTCATTGCAACAATTTGCATGGACTTTCGATATCGAATATCTAGGTCGTAGTGTCACAGATAGAGAAATCACAAGGTGTTATCATATAAGTACCTTATTCAGCAACCCTTTGTTGATTTCTCTTCTTTTGCCTATTTGAATCAAGGGACTATGCCAAACCAAATTAATCTTAGACTTTTTTATCAGTTCAGACTCATTAGCCCAAGCATGACTCTTTGTACCTTCTTTTCCTTTTTCTTTCTCAAAAAATTATTGCCACACTGAAGACACATCTTCAGAGATGCAAAAAAAATTCTTTCAATATTTGAAAGATTTTTTTCCACTGAGCATCATCGAATTTACAACTAAATTTATATTCTTTACTGCTCCCAATAACACCACATGGTGATATGATCATTTGGCCACTTCTGACAAGTACCTTTGATCACATCATATGTGTTGGATGTGAGAATTTCAGGTGGTGGATCTATAATCATATATAAGATCCATTCGTGCTCAAGAACTATTTACAACTTTTGGTACCAATTATCAAAGTTGGATCCTATAAATCAGTCACTGTCAAATAGTGAATGGAGCAACAGATATCTAGCCATAACTGAAAGAAAAACACAAGACCTTTATATTTATGAATTGATTAAGCCTAAAGATTTGGACTTTAGTCTAAAGGTTCTCTCATTATTTTAGTCAAATTGGTAGCCTCTACCTCCAATTCAAAGAATTATCTTAACTTCTTAGTGGATACTAGAATCCACATAGACTGCATACAAGCCCAAGGATGGCTCGATCAACCCATATGCACTATGGGTAGATTCTCAATCAATTATTTTTTCAAATAATTTTTAGTAATTAATTTTGCCTCAGTTTTATTTCAATAGGCGATGGGCCTTCACTGAAAGTTTCAGTTAGGTCAACCCATTAACATGAACCTACTCAATGTTTCTAACTAATGAATGATCAGGTCCGAGGATGGCTCGATCAATCCAACCATTATCAGATAGTACAAGAGAGTCATCATATGATAAATGATAATTTCATCATTCAGAGAGACACCAGAAGGATGGTGCCTGCAATATCAATCAGAAATAATAGACTCATTATCATTCACCTTAATAGGAGGCTATGATCTAGTTATCCCCATAACTAGCTCATTTTATGGATCTAATAATTTAGAAGATTTAATCAATTTAGAGAAGAGATGAGAAGAGATCAACTAGTAAATCACAATCCTTTCACTGACTTCACTAAGTCATTGAATTGGATCAGGATTATACTAGTTGAAATGGCACCTAGATCAGTCACACTGATCAACCTTAATGATATGAGTCAACTCGAATTATTTAGCGATCTAATCAAGACAAAATTCATCAAATTGGTCAGGTAAGTGAGATCGATGGGAGGGTCTGCTAAGCTTGCCTTAGACATCATCGAAATGACCAGATAAGTCACTCTCAATTAAAAACCACTAGTCGAAATGCCAAACTTACCTTAGACACCAATTGATTAATTAGTTTTGATTTGACCAACTTAATGATTTGGATTCAACCATTGAGCCACAATCAAGATCTATTTGGTCTAATCAAAGACATGGACTTGACCATGTATAACTATTGTATTGGTTCTAGAAAAATTCTGATTTAATCTAATTTAATATTTGGTTAGATTTAATCAATTTCTCTAGTTAGTCTATTAACTCTTTGATTCTAACCTTAGGTCTAACCCAATCAAGAGGACCTGATTTGAGCCAATCTATGCCCCTATATTTTATGCGAATGATATTAGATCTTTAATTCACAATTCTAGTTCTAATCGATTCTACCTTTAATTATCAATTAAGTTCAGCATCAACATGGGTTTAGGTTATGGCTTGAAATAATTTCAACTTTTTATTTTGTAAATAATTTATAATAAATATTATATAAAAATTTTTTATCCTAAAATTGGGTCGACTCAATCAACATTGAGTCGGCTACACAAAGAGACTGGATCAACTCAGTTCAAAACTAGGTCGGCTCAGTAATTTTGTAAGCACGATTCAAGGAGTTTCAGATCTAAAAAATCTTACATAATTCTAAAATAAAATCAATTATAATACTTTTAGATCATATCTAAAATTTTTATGATTTGAGATTTTATTTTATCATGATTAAAATAATTTTAATTATATAGATTAGATACCTTATTTTTCATACAACTTTGTATCACATACAACAAACCTAAGATTTCAAGATCTAAAATTTTACAAAAAAGTAAGTTCTTCTTTTCATGTTCTTTTTCATGGGATCTAATCATATAGCACCCCTATACGTCATAAGAGCAGCCCATCGAATGGAAAGAGAGAGCCTTTAAACCATTCTTGCTCCTATGATCGGATGGTTTGGTGATCAATCCAATTCAAGTACTTGCTAATCGGATCATCTAATCTAATCACATATCATATATACTTGAATTTAGATCTAATCTAAATTATATTAGGTCTGATTATAATCTTAGATCACATCAAAATCAGATCATAAATATCACATGCATGACATAAAATCAGATTTTATCAACGATCAATGCAAACTAGGACAACCTTTTCACCATAAGAGTAAATCCTATAGTAGAACAACCTTATTTCAGTTTATGTGATCTATCATTAATTAAATTTAGATCAAAATATCATATATCAAATCTAAATAAACTTAAAATTTAGATTCAACATGCACATAAATCATATCATAACGAACCTAGGCTCTGATACCACTGTTGGGATGCGTAGGCGATTTCATGTATGTATTTTGAAACTTTAACTAGATTAATCAAATTAATCTAACATACATATAATTTAATCATCAAATCAACCTACTCTAAGATTTATGAAATGTTATGTTGCATATAAAATCTGAAATAATCTAAAGATAAAATTAGCATGCATACATATGAGTAGTAGATCACATTTACTTCTAATCTGAGTTCAGAACTTCATACCTGATCACCGATCGATGATCTCCACTACTGAGAGATATAGTGGAAAGGATCTTTACTGGTTACTCACAGTCGCACATGCATCCGGCCTCTACAGAAAATTCACTCGAAGCTCCGATCTGATCGGTCTTCTCGGGAGTGCTAGCTCACGTGAAGACCTTCTTCTTAGCTGATTTGGATCCTTTCTTCAAATCTTTGAAATCTTTTTAGAGATTAAAGATGGAATTCTAGAGGAGATGAAGAGGTAAAAGAAAGATGGAGAAGAAAATATTTTTTTTCTAATTTATTTTCTCCTCTCAAACTCTTAGAACCAAAAATTTGAAATTCAGATTTTTGTGCACACCCCAAGAGAGAGGACCCTCCTCTTTATTTTTCACACCATGAACCATGCCTAAACTTCTACCACATGAAGAACTCTCTTTTGGTATCTTGTATACATAAAAGAAACTACAAAAGCCCTTTTTATAGGCATGTAAGGAGGTGGGGTGAAGAGTCCTAGTGATCCTGGACTCTTAGAGGATTTTGCCTCCTTTCACAACTCCACATCTCAAAACATGTCAAAAAAATATGGGACATCCCTTCCCATATTTTTTATGATAAATCAATTCTCTAACTGATCTCTCATAAAAAATATCTTCAAAATGCCACATATATAAGGAGAAAAAAATTTATTGGAATGGAGAGATTGATTTGGATGAGAATAGATTCTCCTGATAAAGAATATTTTGAAATCTAATTTTAGAATCTTTCTTTTATCAAAACCTTATCAGATTTAGACATAAGATAGAAAAGGGAAAGAACTCTTTGGTATAAAAAAATATCACACAAAATGATTTTGTGTGTGGAGATATATGGTGTGCAATCTGGTTGGCACAGGGAGAAGAGTCCTATTCTAATAAGGACTCCTAGTTTTCTTATTTGAATCCAAACCAAATCACATCTGGTTTAGCCCAAATAAAATATATAAAATCTAATCTAATTAGGTTCATAAATTTTTAATCAAATCTTAATCAAATTAGAAATTGATCGAATCAAAGTTCTGATCAAATCAGGGATAATTCTTTCTTAGCAATTAGGTCATCTCATAACCTAATTGGGTCAAATCTAATTGAATCCAATTCAATTAGATTTTATTTAATCCTCTTTGCTCAATCAAATTGAGCTAATCAACAATCTAATTACTAATTAATCTTTTATTAATTTATTAATACTTAGTGAATTAATTTATGGTAATTTTTGCATAAGGTTAATCATCAATCGAATTGACGATTAAGCCCTTGAACGATTCTCAATCATTGATCAGCCACATGATCAGTCAGAAATTTCTTTTGAGTGTGACCCCATAGGTTCAAACCTAAGTTGGTAGCACAGAAATATCTTTCTAAACTAATTGATGTAATAATTTAGCAATGATGATCCGACGTTCGGATAGGTTGAATGAAGGTGAATCAACATTCAAGAACCTATAGCGTATGGTTACCGTATAATTCATCCCTTTGATCCTAATGCTCGAGGATGACCTAGAATTTAACTGTCAATACTAGATAAGTCATTTATATTATATTTAATTTTTTTTTAAATCCATCACTTGGATTATCTGAGTCCAGATTTTGCTAAATTAAAATACACTGATGCATATCTCCTACTAATTCGAAGGGGTCAATCCCATCTTGACTCACGCATCGATTTGATAAGTACTTAACTGCACCCAAAAACCTTCTGTCACTAAATTAGAAACTCAATTAGTTTGACACTAAAGTATAGTGAGTTGCTTGCAAGTCACCGTGGTGATCTCAAATCGGAGGGACACTTATACCCATACCCTTCGCGAGCTACCCTTGATAGTAGAGTGCTCTGCAGTTGGTCACGTTCCGTGATGATGTACTCCTATATCTCATCTGTATGCCATACCAGTGTCTCCACACCTTTTGATTATGAGGATAATCAATGCATATGGAATACAACGACCTACACTTGATATTGCTATCTTCCTAATAATAGCGTATCATTTGATCGCGAACCAATTTAAGGACTCTATGATAAATTTTTTTTTATCGATCAAAATAGTTCTAAGGACTTCATCACAACATAGGAGTTCGTTAGAAGATATATTCTTATGATAAAAAATATCAAATAATTTTTATTATTTATCAATTCATATATATTTATAATTAGTAAATCGTCAAATGATTAGCTTTAGGACATAATTTCTAATAATAGCTCCACTATTTAGGATAAAGATGTATCCCGACATGCTTTTGTTATCGTCATGATTTGCCTGAAAACTAAAATTAGTGTATCCCATGAGTTTCAAATCAAATTCTCCATAAACGAGCCACTGATCCTTAGTATTTCTCAAATACTTAAGGATAGCTTTTGCAACCTTCCAATGGTTCTCACTCAGATCTTATTGGTATCTACTCACTACTCCTAGTGAGTATACCACATCCGATCTTGTATATGTCATGGCATACATTATAGAACTTGCTGTCGAGGCATATGAAATTCTACTCATATGCTCTCCCTCTTGAGGGGTTGTCAGACAATCTTTTTTTGAGAGAGAAATTCCATGGCCTATCAAAAGAGTCTTTTTTGAAATTCTCCATGCTGAACTGTTTTAGCATGGTATCTATATATATTGATTGGGAGAGTCCAAGTAGTCTCTTAGATCTATCCCTGTAGATCTTCATCCCTAGGATGTATGTTGCTTCTCCTAGATCCTTCATGAAGAATTATGATGATAGTCATACTTTTATTCCCTGTAATATAGGGACATCATTTTTGATTAAGAGAATATCATTTATATACAAAATAAGGAATATAATTACTGAACCATTAGCCCACTTATATATACAGAGTTCTTCTCTATTCTTAATGAAGCCATACATTCTGATCACCTTATCAAATTGTATGTTCCAACTCTGAAATACTTGCTTCAATCCATAAATAGATCTTTGAAGCTTATGTGGGGATGCATAGGCGATTTCATGTATGTATTTCAAATTTTTTTTTAAAAAATTACAGTGAAAGACAACTAGATTAATAAAATTAATCTAACATGCATATAATTTAATCATCAAATCAACCTATTATAGGATCTATGACATGTTATGTTACATATAAAATCTGAAATAATTCGAAGATAAAATCAGCATGCATGCATATAAGCAGTAGTCACTTCTACTTCTAATCTGAGTTCAGAACTTCATACTTGATCATGGGTCTATGATCTCTACTACTGAGAGACATGATGGAGAGGATTCTTGCTGGTTGCTCACAGCTACACATGCATCTGGTCTCTACTGAAAATCTACTCAAAGTCTCGAACTGATCGATCTTCTCGAAAGTACTAGCTCACGTGAAGATCTTCTTCTTGACTGATCTGGATCTTTTCTTCAAATCTTTGGAATCTTTTTAGAGGTTGAAGATGGACTTTTGGAGGAGATAAAGAGGTAGAAGAAAGATGAAGAAGAAAATAATTTTTTTCTAATTTATTCTCTCTTTCCAAACCTTTAGAACCAAAAATCTAAAATTTAAATTTTTGCGCACACCCCAAAAGAGAGGACCCTCCTCTCTATTTTTTACATCATGAACTATGCCCAAACTTCTACCACATGAAGAGCTCTTTTTTGGTATCTTACACACATGAAAGAAACCATAAAAGCTCCTTTTATAGATATGTAAGGAGGTGGGATGAAGAGTCCTAATGATCTTGGACTCTTATAGGATTCTGCCTTCCTTCATAATTTCACATCCAAAAATATATCCAAAAAATATGAGATGCTTCTTGTCATATTTTTTTTATGATAAAATCAATTCTCTAGCTAATTTCTCATAAAAAATATCCTCAAAATATCATACATATAAGGAAAAAAAATTTATTGGCATGGAGAGATTGATCTGGATGAGAACAGATTCTCCTGATAAGGAATATTTTGAAATCTAAATTTATAATCTTTCTTTTATCAAAACTAAATTAGATTTGGATGTGAGATAGATAAGGTAAAAGACTCTTTAGTGTGAAAAAATTTCATACAAAATAATTTTGTGTTTGGAGATATATGACGTACAATCTGGGTTGGCACAGGGAGAAAAGTCCTATTCCAATAAGGACTCTAAGTTTTCTTATTTGAATCCAAACTAAATCACATCTGGTTTAGCCCAAATAAAATATATGAAACTCAATCTAATTAGATTTATAAATTTTTAATTAAATTTAAATCAAATTAAAAATTGATTGAATCAAAATTCTGATCAAATCAGGGATAATTCTCCCTTAACGATTAGGTCATCTCATAACCTAATCGAGTCAAATCTATTTGAATCTAATTCAATTAGATTTTATTTAATCCTCTTTGCTTAATCAAATTAAGATAATTAGTAATCTAATTACTAATTAATCTTCTATTAACTCACTAATACTTGATGAATTAATTTATTACAACTTTTGCATAAAGTTAATCATCAATCGAATTGATGATTAAGCCCTTGAACGATTCTCAATCATTGATTAGCCACATGATCAGTCAGAAATTTCTTTTGAGTGTGACCTCATAGGTTCGAACTTAAGTTGGTAGCATAGAAATATCTTTCTGAACCAATCGATGTAATTATCTACTAATGATGATCTGATGTCCGGATAGGTCAAATGAAGGCAAAGCAACATTCAAGAACCTATTGGTATATGGTTACCGTATAATTCATCCCTTTGATCCTAATGTTCAAGGATGACCAAAGATTTAATTGTCAATCCTAAATAAGTCATCCACATTATATTTCAATCTTTTTCAAATCCATCATATGGATTATCCGGACTTAGGTTTTGCTAAATTACAATACACTGATGCATATCTCTTACTAATTCGGAGGGGTCAATCCCATCTTGACTCACACACCAACTTGACAAGTATTTGATTGTACCCAAAAATCTTTCATCACTGAATTAAAAACTCAGTTAGTCCAGCATCAAAGTATAGCGAGTTGCTTGTAAGTCACCATGATGATCTTAGGTCGGAGGGACATTTATACCCATACCCTTCACAAGCTATCCTTGACAGCAGTTGGTCACATTCAGTGATGATATACTCCTATATCTCACCTACATGTCATATCAGTATCTCCATACTATTTGGTTACGAGAACAACCAGTGCATATGGTACACAACGATCTACACTTGATATCGCTATCGTTTTAATAATAGCATATTGTTTGGTCGCGAACTAATTTAAGGACTATGCGATAAATCCTCCTTTATCGATCAAAGTAGTCCTAAGAATTTCATCATAATATAAGAGTTTATTAGAAGATGTATCTTTGTGATGAAAAATATCAAATAACTTTTATTATTTTTCAATTCATATATATTTTTAATTAACACAATCGTCAAACTATTGGTTTTAGGACACAATTCCCAACAACTCTCACTTGAACTAAAGTCAATCAATATAGTATCATCTATCCATCTTCGATTTATCATCTCAGAACTCCTGGATATCAAAATTTTAGTAAATAAATTAGTCAAGTTCTCCTTTCCATTGATCTTTTAAAGATTGACATCATCTTAACAGATTTTTCGAATAAGATGGTAGGGATGCAAAATGCCTAGTAAGCTAATGAAACTTCGACTCCTTGACATGAGCTATGATTTTGGTGCTATACAATACAGTAGAACCATCATCGGAGGGTGCCACTCCTAACTTATCGGTGAACCTGTACAATCGTATAGCTTCCTTGCAAGCATCGAATGCCGCAATGCATTCTACCTCGCAATTTGAATTTGGCTATATTTTTCTACTTAGAACCTTTCCAGCGGATTGCTCCATTATTTAGTGTAAAGATATATTCTGACACATTCTTGCTATTATTATGTCCAATTGAAAACTAGAGTCATACTTCACAAGTTTTAAGTTAGATTCTTCATAATCGAGTCATCGATCCTTAGTATTTCTAAAATACTTAAGGATGACTTTCTAGTGATTCTTATCTAGATCTTGTAAGTATCTACTCACTACTCTAGTGACTAAACCATATCTGATCTCATACATGATGTCATGATAGAATAAATTCTACTTATAAACACCCTATGTATGTTGGACTGAAAAAATCCAAGTAGCCTCTTAGATCTATCTCTATAGATATCTAGAATGAGAGATGCTTTTCCCAAATCCTTTATGAAGAATAATAATAATAGTAAAACCTTTATCCCCTATAATGTAAAGAATGTCATGTCTGATTAAGAAAATTTCATTCATATACAAAATAAGAAATACACTCATAGAACTATCAACCCATTTGTATTTGTAGGGTTTTTCTTCGTTCTCAATGAAGTCATACATTTTGATCACTTATTAAAATACATGTTCCAACTCCAAAATATTTAGCATTGCCATAAGAAAAAATATCTCATTATGATCAATACCATAATGTTGATAATATCCTTAGACAACCAGATGAACTTTGTAGGTCTTCACCTTCTCGTCTGTGCTACTCTAATCCCATTGAAGATCTACTTACACTCTATGGGTTTTATCCTTCGAGTGAATCAACGAATGTCCATACACCATTGATCTTTATGGACTTCATTTTGGACTTTATGACTCCAAGCCATTAATCGCAGTTAGACCTCTACATGGCATCCATATAGGTGATCAAATTCTTGTTGTTCTCATCGAGTTCAACAGGATCACGTTTCGAAACTGGATACCAAAGTACCTATCTGATGGATGCGGTACTCTACTGGATCTCCTTGATGGTGCTTTTATAATGGGTTCCAGGTTTGATCTAATCAAATTCGATTCTATGACTTTACTAGATTATATCAGTTTTTCTACCTGTCGAACTTCATAAGTTCTATATTAAAGGCATCAGTACCTTCACCAAGGTACTTCTTTTCTGAAAAGAATGCTGAACAACTCTTGTTCTTTAGCATGATAGAAGTTATATCTCCTAGATTCTTTGGAATACCCTACAAAATAATATATATAAGATTAGGACCCAAATTAATCAGTCTGCAAATGTTTGACATAAAATAAATACTCCCAAACCGTAAGGTAAGAAAGTATCGGCTTATGCCTGGTCCATATCTCGTATGGAGTCTTTACGACTGATTAATTTAAAATTCAGTTCAGAACATAACAAGCAGTCTTAAGAGCATAACCTTAAAAAGAGACTGGCAGACTTATAAACCCCATCATAGATTGAACTATGTCTAACAAAGTCGATTCCAATAGGAGAGAATCCTATTCTCTTCTAGATATGTCAAAACTTACTTGAAATACATTCTCCTCTTTGGTCTGATTTAAGAATTTCAATGCACTTCCAAGTTTATTTTTTTACCTTATTATGGACTTATTTGAATATTTTAAATAATCTAAATTTATGAAAAATATGCTCGTAGATCGAATATATCAATATGTATCAGATTCAGAATATTATTGGCTCGTTTATCTTTTTCAACAAAAAGTGACTTGGTCATCTTACTAAAGAGATAGGATTGACAAGTTGACAATGATTCACAATCATTGACTTCGAAAATTATTTTTTGTTGATCCTATTCTTGTTTGATGATCGAGCTTAAATTACCAAAGGTAGGCTTTCATGACATTATCTATTTTAGAAAGTTTGTTTGATTGTGTACAATACACTAATAGGCTGTGACTATTCATAAATATCATGTCTTAATTTTTCATATGATTTTGACATCATTCATAATGATATCATAAAATCATTAGACAATAGTGACAATCACTAAAATGATATTATTAGAATTAAAAATAAGCTCGATGATTCTTAAAATCAAAATTAGAACATAACTTCTAACTCCAATATTTAGGAATCTCTTGCTATTTTTAAATTTTCTACTAATCTGAAGTCATTACAATAATTTGCATAGACTTTTGATATCTAATATCTGGTAGTAGTGTCACAAATAGAGAAATCATAAGGTGTTATCATATAAGTACCTTATTCAGCAACCCTTTATTGATTTCTCTTCCTTAGCTTGTTCAGATTAAAAAACTTTGTCAGACCAGGTTAACCTTAGACTCTTTTGTCAGTTCGGGCTCCTCAGCCCAAGCACGACTTTCTTGCATCTTCTTTTCTTTTCTCAAAAGATTGTTCCCCCACTGAAGACACATCTTCAGAGGTGCGAAAGAACTCCTTCAATATTTGAAAAATTTTTTTCTACTGAGCATCATCGAATTTATAACTAAATTCATGTTCTTTGTTGCTCTCAATAATACCACATGGTGATATGATCATTTGGCCACTTCTGATAAGTATTTTTGATCGCATCATATGTGTTGGATGTGGAACTTCAGGTGCTGGATCCATAATCATATGTAGGATCAATTCATACTCTAGAACTATTCACAACTTTTGATATCAATTATCGAAGTTGAGTCCTCTAAGTCAGTCACTATCAAATAGTCAATGGAGCAACATTCATCTAGCCCTAACTGAAAGAAAAATATGACCTCTATGTTTATGAATTGATTAAGCCTAAAAATTTAGACTTTAGTCTAAAGGTTATCTCACTATTTTATATGAATTGATAGCCTCTACTTTCAATTCAAAAAATTACTCTAATTCTTTAGTGGGTACTAAAATCCACACAGACTGTATACAAGTCTGACTTTGGCTAGCTCACTCATGTACATCTATGGGTAGGTTCTTAATTAATTATTTTATCAAATAATTTTTAGTAATTGATTTAGCCCCAGATAACTTTTCAGTTAACTTTGATCTTCTCTGCAAGCCCTGGTTAGGTCCAACCATTAACATAATTATACTTATGAATCCAACTACCAAATAATTATGCCCGACTTTGGCTAGCTAACCTGACCACTTGACAGAGAGACTCGACTAAGTTATCATATTATTGAATAATAATTCTAATAGCAGATGAACACAAGGTCTTTGGACCTCCAATGATCATCATACTAATGGATCCATTATCATCCAATTTAATGGAAGCCTATGATCTAGTTATCTTCATAACTAGCTCATTTTAAGGTCCTAATAATTTAGAAGATTTTAATCAATTTAGAGAAGAGATGAGAAGAGATTAACCAGTAAACCACAATCCTCCCACTAACTTCACTAAGTCATTGAATTGGATTACGAATGTGCTGGTTGAACTGGTACCTAAATCAGTCACACTGATCAACCTTAATGGCATGGGTCAACTCGAATCACTTAGTGATCTAATCAAGGTATAATTCACCAAATTGGTTAGGTAAGTGAGATTAGTGGGAGGGTTTGCTAAGCTTGCCTTAGACACCATCGAAATGGTCAGGTAAGCCATTCTCAATTAAAAATCATCGATCGAAATGTCGAACTTATCTTAGGCACTAATTGATTAATTAATTTTGATTTGACCAACCTAATGATTCGGATTCAACCACTGAGCATTAATCAAGATCTATTTGGTCTAATCAAAGATATGGACTTGACCATCTACAACTATTGTATTGGTTCTAGAGAAACTTTGATTTTAATCTAATTTAATATTTGATTAGATTTAATCAATTTCTCTAGTTAGTCCATTAACTCTTTGATTCTAATCTTAGGTCTAACCCAATTAAGAGGACCTGATCTAAGCTAACCCATGCCTCTATATTTTATGCGAATGTCATTAGATCTTAAATCACAATTCTAGATCTAATCAATTCTATACTTGGTTCTCAATTAAGTTTCGCATCAACATAGTTAAGATTTTGAAAATAATTTTCACATGTAAATCATAAAATTTTTTAGATCAAATCTAAATTTTTTATGATTTTAAATCAAAATAATTTTGATTAAACAAGATTAGATGTAACTAACTTCTTTGCAACTTGCATCACATACAACAACACCTAGGGTTTCAAAATCTAAGATTTTGCAAGAAAGTAAGTTTTCTCCTTTCGCTTTCTTCTTCATGGGATCTAATCATATGGCACCCCTACACGCTATAAGAGAACCTCATCGAATGGGAAGAGAAGACCTTTAAATCTTTCTTGCTCCTATGACTGAACGGCCTGGTGATCAACCCAATCCAAGTACTTACAAATCGAATCATCTAATCTAATCACATATCATATATACATGAATTTAGATCTAATTTAAATTATATCAGATCTGATTACAATCTTAGATCATATCTAAATTAGATCATAAACATCATATGTATGATATAAAATCAGATTTTATTAAGGATCAGCACAAACTAGGACAACCTTTTCACTGTAAGGGGTAAACCCTACAGCACGACAACCTTATGTCAATTTGTGCGATCAATTATTAATTAAATTTAAATTAAAATATCATATATTAAATCTAAATAAAATTAAAATTTAGATTTAATATACACATAAATCATATCATAATGAACCTAAGCTCTGATACCACTGTTGGGACGCGTGGACGATTTCATACATGTATTTTGAAATTTTTTTGAAAAAATTACAGTGAAAGATAATTAGATTAATCAAATTAATCTAATAAGCATATGATCTAATCATCAAATCAACCTACTCTAGAATCTATAATATGTTATGTTACATGTTGAGTATAAAATACCCACAGCCGAAGTCCTCAGTGGAATCGACTACACGACAACTTCGCCCGGGCTTCTACGGGAGCCAGGCTCCGTCACCAAGAACTCCAACAACTGCAGCCGCAAGCAGACTCCGCCCGGACTCCTACGAGAGTCGGGCTCCGCCGTCGACATCGACTACAGGACAGCTCCGTCCAGACTCCTACGGGAGCCGGGCTCCGTTCTCAGCATCAACCGCTGGTAGGCCTCATCCGGACTCCTACGGGAGCCGGACCTTCCCTCTGACTTTAATTGCAGGGAGACTTCGCCCAGACTCTTATGGGAGCCGGGCTTCATCCTCGACGCCAACAACTGCAGCCGCAAGCAGACTCCGCCCGGACTCCTACGGGAGCCGGGCTCCGCCGCCGACATCGACTACAGGACAGCTCCGTCCGGACTCCTACGGGAGTCGGGCTCCGTCCTCAGCGTCAACTGCTGGTAAGCCCCGTCCGGACTCCTACGGGAGCCGGACTTCGCCTTTAACCTTGACTGCAGGAAAACTTCGCCCAGACTCCGACGGGAGCCGAGCTTCATTCTCAACAACTCCGACTGCAAGACAGACTGCGTCCGGACTCCTACGGGAGCTGGACTCCGCCAA
Source organism: Elaeis guineensis (assembly GCF_000442705.2). Lineage (NCBI taxonomy): Eukaryota > Viridiplantae > Streptophyta > Magnoliopsida > Arecales > Arecaceae > Elaeis > Elaeis guineensis. The sequence continues at coordinate 42,173,651 of NC_026002.2, forward strand.
TAATTTCGGCAACAAGCAGACTTCGTCCGGACTCCTACGGGAGCCGGACTCCGTCCACAACTTCAACCGCAAGTGGACTCCGCCCGGACTCCTATGGGAGCCGGGCTCCGCCCTCGACGTCAACTGCTGGTAAGCCCCGTCCGGACTCCTACGGGAGCCGGACTTCGCCTTTAACTTTGATTGCAGGAAGACTCCGCCCGGACTCCTACGGGAGCCGGGCTTCGTCCTCGACTCCAACGGCTGCAAGACAGACTTCGTCCAGACTCCTACGGGAGCCGGACTCCGCCGACAACTCCGACCTCAAGTTGACTCCGCCCGGACTCCGATGGGAGCTGGGCTCCGCCCTCGACGTCAGCTGCCGGTAAGCCTTGTCCAGACTCCTACAGGAGCCGGACTTTGCATCTGATTTTGATTGCAGGGGATTCCACCCAGACTCCCACGGGAGCCGGGCTCCACCCACTACCCCAACCGCAAGGAGGACTCCGCCTGGACCCTTACGTGGGGTCAGACTCCGACCACAGCCGAACTTCAGCCGACAAATCTGCACTTCCAGGCCACAATCACGGCCATGATTCTGCTACACTTCCTGCGGCGGATTCCGCACAGCTCCACCACTCCCTGACAGGCCACAGTAACGATCGCAGCGCTGATCCACTCCCTGCGACGGATCCCACGCGGCTCCATTACTACCTGACAGGCCACGATAAACGACCGCGATCTTGCTCCACCTCCTGCAACGGATACCGCGCGATTCTTTCATCCACTGGCAAGTCACGACAACAAACGCCACCCCACTTCACGCGGCAAACTCCACGTGGCACGCCCCAGTGATAGCCACGGGTCCATTCCACTACTCTTCGTAGCAAACTTCGCCTGACCCTGGGCAGCCCACTGCCAGACGGTTACAAATGTCGCCATCAATCTGTTGCCTCCTCCATCTATAAAAGGGGGACCCAGATACGTTATTCTATAAGCTCATTTCTTATCTCAAAACTCTGCTAAATTCTCCGTTCGAGCACTCCATTCTTGTTGAGGCAGAGAACTGACTTGAGCGTCGGAGGGTCTTGCCGGAGCAACCCCACCTCCGGTTTAGACTTCCTTTGCAGGTCCCGGCGGTGACCGCGGCTTTCCTGACTCCAGCTTCTCCGGTGCAAGCAGATTTTTGCACCAACAGGATTGACGCTAGAGGAAGGGGCCTGTGTCTTCGCAGTACCCTTGTTCTTAAAGGAGCGCTCAATGGATCCGCTTTCGACCATCTTTTCCGGCACCCACTCCTCCTTTCCCTCATCTGATGCCTTCTCACGAGGTCTTTGTACAACTGCCTCCGGCTATGGTCGTCGATAAGGAGTGGCCGGATGACCGGCCCCTGTCGGATTCTGTCAATGCCATCTCGGGGGAATCCCGGCGGGAGGCAACCAACATACCAGCTGCATCCCCCAAGCGGCAAAAAGTTGAAGAACCCATAACCTTCACCGAAGAAGACGCCCGGGGAATCCAATTCCCTCATAACGACGCGGTCGTAGTTTCCTTGAACATAGCGAATTACGATGTCCGTCGCATTCTCGTCGACAACGGGAGCTCGGTCGACATCTTGTTCTACGACGTCTTTTCAAGAATGTCCACTCTTGGCGGTCATCTAAGACCGATTTTCTCCCCCTTGATAGGATTTACTGGTGACGCCGTTCTGACGGAGGGAATGATAGCTTTGACTGTGACCGCGGGTCAGTATCCAAAGCAGTCCAGGGCTCTGGTGAATTTCCTAGTGGTAAAGGCGCCATCTGCCTACAATGCAATCCTTGGCCGACCCGGCCTCAATGCCCTCAGAGCTGTCGTTTCAACCTACCATTTGAAATTGAAGTTCCCCACCAACCAGGAGATCGGAGAGGTCCGCCGCAAGTAGACTCCGCCCGGACTCCTACGGGAGCCGGGCTCCGTCCTCAATATCAATCGATGGTAAGCCTCGTTCGGACTCCTATGGGAGCCGGACCTCCCCTTTGACTTTAATTGCAGGGAGACTCTACCCGGACTCCTACGGGAGCCGGGCTTCATCCTCGACTTCAACGGCTGCAGACAGACTTCGTCCGGACTCCTACGGGAGCCGGACTCCGCCGGCAACTTCAACCGCAAGTGGACTCCGCCCGGACTCCTATGGGAGCCGGGCTCCGTCCTCAGCATCAGCTGTCGGTAAGCCTTGTCCGGACTCCTACGGGAGTCGGGCTCCGTCACCGACAATTGCAACCTTATAAAGTCGAAGGCCCGGTTCCTTTTAGACCGGATGGGGGGAGAGGCCTTACAACGCCCATATGTGCCCCCACAGCCCTGTTAGGGACAGGAGGAGAACCTCGCCCTAACTTGAGCAAAGTCAAAGGCCCAGTTCCTTTTAGACCGGATGGGGGGAGAGGCCTTACAACGCCCGTATGTGCCCCCACAGCCCTGTTAGGGACAGGAGGAGAACCTCGCCCTAACTTGAGCAAAGTCGAAGGCCCGGTTCTTTTTAGACCGGATGGGGGGAGAGGCCTTACAACGCCCGTATGTGCCCCCACAGCCCTGTTAGGGACAGGAGGAGAACCTCGCCCTAACTTGAGCAAAGTCGAAGGCCCGGTTCCTTTTAGACCGGATGGGGGGAGAGGCCTTACAACGCCCGTATGTGCCCCCACCGCCCTGTTAGGGACAGGAGGAGAACCTCGCCCTAACTTGAGCAAAGTCGAAGGCCCGGTTCCTTTTAGACCGGATAGGGGGAGAGGCCTTACAACACCCATATGTGCCCCCAAAGCCCTGTTAGGGACAGGAGGAGAACCTCGCCCTAACTTGAACAAAGTCGAAGGCCCGGTTCTTTTAGACCGGATAAGGGGAGAGGCCTTACAACGCCCATATGTGCCCCCACAGCCCTGTTAGAGACAGGAGGAGAACCTCGCCCTAACTTGAACAAAGTCGAAGGCCCGGTTCTTTTAGACCGGATAAGGGGAGAGGCCTTACAACGCCCATATGTGCCCCCACAGCCCTGTTAGGGACAGAAGGAGAACCTCGCCCTAACTTGAACAAAGTCGAAGGCCCGGTTCTTTTAGACCGGATAAGGGGAGAGGCCTTACAATGCCCATATGTGCTCCCACAGCCCTGTTAGGGATAGGAGGAGAACCTCGCCCTAACTTGAACAAAGTCGAAGGCCCGGTTCTTTTAGACCAGATAAGGGGAGAGGCCTTACAATGCCCATATGTGCCCCCGCAGCCATGTCAAGAGCAGGAGGAGGACCTCGTCCTGACATGAACAAAGTCGAAGGCCCGATTCCTTTTAGACCGGATGGAGGGAGAGGCCTTACAACGCCCATATGTGCCCCCACAGCCCTGTTAGGGACAGGAGGAGAACTTCGCCCTAACTTGAACAAAGTCGAAGGCCCGGTTCTTTTAGACCGGATAAGGGGAGAGGCCTTACAATGCCCATATGTGCCCCCATGGCCCTGTTAGGGACAGGAGGAGAACCTCGCCCTAACTTGAACAAAGTCGAAGGCCCGATTCTTTTAGACCGGATAAGGAGAGAGGCCTTACAACGCCCATATGTGCCCCCACAGCCATGTCAAGAGCAGGAGGAGGACCTCGTCCTGACATGAACAAAGTAGAAGGCCCGGTTCTTTTAGACCGGATAAGGGGAGAGGCCCTGCAACGCCCATATGCGCCCCCCAGGAGGAAAACCTTGCCCTAGCTTAAGCAACTCCGACCGGTAGTAAACCCAGCCCGGACTCCTACGGGAGCCGGGCTCCATCGCCGACATCAACTACAGGACAACCCCACCCGGACTCCTACGGGAGCCGGACTTCATCCTCAACTCCAACAGCTACAAGCCGACTTCGTCCGGACTCCTACGGGAGCCGGACTCCGCCGACAACTTCAACCGCAAGTAGACTCCACCCGGACTCCTATGAGAGCCGGGCTCCGTCCTCAATATCAACCGCTGGTAAGCCTCATCCGGACTCCTACGGGAGCCGGACTTCGCCTTTGACTTTAATTGCAGGAAGACTCCGCCCGGACTCCTACGGGAGTCGGGCTTCGCCCACAACTCCAACTTCAAGAGGGATTCTCCGTTCGGGCTCCCACGGGAGCCGAACCTAGCCTCGACTTCAGTGGAGAAAAACTCCAAGCAAAAAAAGAAGGCAATGGATCGCAACAGCGATGATCGGAAAGCAAACAGCGCACGAGGGCAACGGGAGCTCGGATCCCCGAATTCAAGCCCCAGGAAGGACCCCGGGCCCAAATGGCCCCGAGCGAACCTGCAGCCGTTAACGGAATAACAACTGGGTATCTTCGAACAGCGTAAAAGTCAAAAAGGAGCTCGGCAAATAACAACCCTACGCGAATAAAAGAGGTCATCGATGACCTTGGGACGACGTGAAAAAGAAAAGAAGAAAAGAAGGAAGAAAGAGGAAAGGAAAATGAAGAAGTTCGACAGACAACTATTCAATGCAAGATGCAGACAAGGTAACCAAATCTTCTTTTCATTTAACAAGATATACGTTACAGGACCCGGTGGGTCAAGAAAAAGATATACATCATCGCAAGCCTCGCAGGCACGGCTTGGAAGGGGTATACCAAAGGCCGCTCCGAGCTGCAAACTCCTCTTCTCGTCTCTGTCCTTCTCAACCGCGTTCTCCAGTGCGTGTAACGGACCTATCAGCTCTCGCCCCACCTCGCTTCGCTCCATCTCCGAATTCCCGACCCTAGGGGGAAAAGGGTGGGATAGATTCTCGGGGGCGGTAAGGGCAACGGCGGCAGTGACGAAGACCTGTTTCAAGAAGAACCGGAGTCACCTTGGATGCAGCAGTGATGCCAGAGATACGCTCCATCTCCGAATGTTCCACGACGGCCGCCACCCAAAATGCTCTGGCAAGGTCGGCATGCGCTACTTCCACCGTCCCCGCAACAAGTTTCACTGCCCCACCGTCAACGCCGACCGCTTCTGGTCCCTCGGCCCCGACGGTATCAAGGATCCCGCCATAGCTTGCGACGACAGCTCTGCCCTCTTGACCGGTATCACCCCGCCTTGCTGCTCCGAAATTCTCGGGCAGAATAACTTCACCGACTGCCCCCGTTATTAAACCCCTGTTGTTGAAGGAATTCTTCTTTGGGCCCCCTTTAAAGCGACGGAGATTCTCACTGACCGCCGTTCTCCTCCTCTCCTTCCTCCAAGCCCTAAACATCCCTTCAAGAATGGCTTCCGGGGTAGAGGACATGGCGTGGAAACCCTCGGAGAAGAATTGGAGAGCTGAAGAAGGCAAGGACTGGTGCGAGGGGAGTAGCTGAGTAGCTAAGCTCTCGGGCAAAAGAAAGGCACCATCCTATCGGCAGAATGAAGCCACGAAGGGGGATTAGGGGGTTTAAATAGCCGACGGATCCTAGCGCAGTTATGACGGCGGATGTTCCTGGGCCAACTGGTGCGTGCCACGTGTCGCGCATGTCCCCCTCATCGTTATCGGGGGTTGACCGTTCACAAATTCCCGTGGCACGATGCTTGGGATCGCATTCCGACGGGGGTTCTGAAAAGACTCTTCAGGTCACCTTCACCGGAAAGCGAGCTTTGACGTGCACACATTAAATGCTAAAATATCTGGGGGCGACAGTGCGCAGGATTCGAAGGGACGGTTTCGGCTGTGCCCATCTCTCTCTCTTTGTACTTCCTTCGTTTGAAATTCAAACTCGGAAGTAGGGGGACTGGTGTTGAGTATAAAATACCCACAGCCGAAGTCCTCAGTGGAATCGACTACACGACAACTTCGCCCGGGCTTCTACGAGAGCCGGGCTCCGTCACCAAGAACTCCAACAACTGCAGCCGCAAGCAGACTCCGCTCGGACTCCTACGGGAGCCGGGCTCCACCACCGACATCGACTACAGGACAGCTCCGTTCGGACTCCTACGGGAGCTGGGCTCCGTCCTCAGCATCAACCGCTGGTAGGCCTCGTCCGGACTCCTACGGGAGCCAGACCTCCCCTCTGACTTTAATTGCAGGGAGACTTCGCCCGGACTCTTATGGGAGCCGGGCTTCATCCTCGACGCCAACAACTGCAGCCGCAAGCAGACTCCGCCCGGACTCCTACGGGAGCCGGGCTCCACCGCCGACATCGACTACAGGACAGCTCCGTCCGGACTCCTACGGGAGCCGGGCTCCGTCCTCAGCGTCAACTGCTGGTAAGCCCCGGTGCAGAAAAACTTCGCCCGGACTCCTATGGGAGCCGGACTTCGCCTTTAACCTTGACTGCAGAAAAACTTCGCCCGGACTCCGACGGGAGCCGAGCTTCATTCTCAACAACTCCGACTGCAAGACAGACTGTGTCCGGACTCCTACGGGAGCCGGACTCTGCCAATAATTTCGGCAACAAGCAGACTTCGTCCGGACTCCTACGGGAGCCGGACTCCGTCCACAACTTCAACCGCAAGTGGACTCCGCCCGAACTCCTATGGGAACCGGGCTCCGCCCTCGACGTCAACTGCTGGTAAGCCCCGTCCGGACTCCTACGGGAGCCGGACTTCGCCTTTAACTTTGATTGCAGGAAGACTCCGCCCGGACTCCTACGGGAGCCGGGCTTCGTTCTCGACTCCAACGGCTGCAAGACAGACTTCGTCCGGACTCCTACGGGAGCCGGACTCCGCCGACAACTCCGACCTCAAGTTGACTCCGCCCGGACTCCGATGGGAGCTGGGCTCCGCCCTCGACGTCAGCTGCCGATAAGCCTTGTCCAGACTCCTACGGGAGTCGGACTTTGCATCTGATTTTGATTGCAGGGGATTCCACCCGGACTCCCACGGGAGCCGGGCTCCACCCACTACCTCAACCGCAAGGAGGACTCCGCCTGGACCCTTACGTGGGGTCAGACTCCGACCACAGTCGAACTTCAGCCGACAAATCTGCACTTCCAGGCCACAATCACGGCCACGATTCTGCTACACTTCCTGCGGTGGATTCCGCGCAGCTCCACCACTCCCTGACAGGCTGCAGTAACGATCGCAGCGCTGATCCACTCCCTGCGACGGATCCCACGCGGCTCCATTACTACCTGACAGGCCACGATAAACGGCCGCGATCCTGCTCCACCTCCTGCAACGGATATCGCGTGATTCTTCCATCCGCTGGCAAGTCACGACAACAAACGCCGCCCCACTTCACGCGGCAAACTCCATGTGGCACGCCCCAGTGATAGCCACGGGTCCATTCCACTACTCTTCGCAGCAAACTCCGCCTGACCCTGGGCAGCCCACTGCCAGACGGTTACAAATGTCGCCATCAATCCGTTGCCTCCTCCGTCTATAAAAGGGGGACCCAGATATGTTATTCTATAAGCTCATTTCTTATCTCAAAACTCTGCTAAATTCTCCGTTCGAGCACTCCATTCTTGTTGAGGCAGAGAACTGACTTGAGCGTCGGAGGGTCTTGCCGGAGCAACCCCACCTCCGGTTTAGACTTCCTTTGCAGGTCCCGATGGCGACCGTGGCTTCCCCGACTCCAGCTTCTCCGGCGCAAGCAGATTTTTGCACCAACATTACATATAAAATCTGAAATAATCTGAAGACAAAATCAGCATGCATGCATATGAGCAGTAGATCACATCTACTTCTAATCTGAGTTCAGAACTCCATACCTGATCACAGGTCAATGATCTCTACTACTGAGAGACATGATGAAGAGAATCTTTGCTGGTTGCTCATAGCCACACATACGTCTGGCTTCTACGAAAAATTCACTCGAAGCCCCGATTTGATCGGTCTTCTCGGGAGTGCTAGCTCGCATGAAAATCTTCTTCTTGACTGATCTGGATCTTTTTTTTAAATCTCTAAAATTTTTTCAGAGATTGAAGATAGACTTCTAGAGGAGATAAAGAGGTAAAAAAAATATGAAGAAGAAAATAATTTTTGTCTAATTTATTTTCTCTTCCCAAACCCTTAGAACCAAAAATCTGAAATTCAGATTTTTGCGTATACCCCAAGAGAGAGGACCCTCCTCTCTATTTTTCACATCATAAAATATACTCAAACTTCTACCACATGAAGATCTCTCTTCTGGTATCTTACACACATAAAAGAAATCATAAAAGCCCCTTTTATAGGCATGTAAGGAGGTGGGGTGAAGAGTCCTAATGATCCTGGACTCTTACAGGATTCTGCCTCCCTTCATAATTCTACATCTAAAAATATACCAAAAAAATATGGGATACCCCTTTACATATTTTTTTATGGTACTCCAACTGATCTTTCACAAATAATCTCCTCAAAATATCTCACATATAAGGAGAAAGAAATTTATTGGTTTGGAGAGGTTGATCTGGATGAGAACAGATTCTCCTGATAAAAAATATTTTGAAATCTAATTTTAGAACCTTCTTTTTATTAAAACTAAATTAGATTTGGATGTGAGATAGATAAGAAAAAGGACTCTTTGATGTAAAAAAAATCTCACATAAAATAATTTTGTGTGTAGAGATATATGGCATGCAATCTGGATTGGCGCAGGGAGAAGAGTCTTATTCCAATAAGGACTCTAAGTTTCCTTATTTGAATCCAAACCAAATCACATCTGGTTTAATCCAAATAAAATATATAAAATATAATCTAAATAGGTTCATAAATTTTTAATCAAATTTTAATCAAATTAAAAATTGATTGAACCAAAGTTCTGATCAAATCAGAGATAATTCTCCCTTGAGATTAGGTCATCTCATAACCTAATCGGGTCAATTCTAATTAAATCTAATTCAATTAGATTTTATTTAATTAGATTTAATTAGATTTTATTTAATCCTCTTTACTCAATCAAATTAAGCTAATCAGCAATCTAATTACTAATTAATCCTTCATTAATTCACTAACACTTGGTAAATTAACTTATTGTAACTTTTGCATAAGATTAATCATCAATTAAATTGATGATTAAACCCTTGAACGATTCTCAATCATTGATCAGCCATATGATCAGTTAGAAATTTCTTTTCAATGTGACCCCATAGGTTCGAATCTAAGCCAGTAGCACAAGAACACCTTCCTGAACCAATCAATGTAGCCATTTAGCAATGGTGACCCGACATCCGGATAGGTCGAATGAAGATGAAGCAACATTCAAAAATCTATTGATGTATGATTACCGTATAATTCATCCCTTTGACCCTAATGCTCGAGGATGATAAAAAATTTAACTGTCAATCCTAGATAAGTTATCCATATTATATTTCAATCTTTTTCAAATCCATCACATGGATTATTCTGATTCAGATTTTATTAAATTAAAATACACTGATGCATATCTCCTACTAATTCAGTGGGGTCAATCCCATCTTGACTTACGCACTGACTTGATAAGTGCTTGAATGTATCCAAAAATCTTTCATCATTGAATTAAAAACTTAGTTAGTCCGATACCAAAGTATAGTGAGTTGCTTGCAAGTCATCATGGTGATCTCAGATCGTAGGAACACTTATACCCATACCCTTCGCAAGCTACCCTTGACAGTAGAGCACTCCATAATTGATCATATTCAGTGATGATGTACTCCTACATCTCACCTGTATGCCATACCAGTATCTCTATACCATTTGGTTACGAGGACAATCAGTGCATATGACACACAATGACCTACACTTGATATCGCTATCATCCTAGTAATAGCATATCGTTTGGTCGCAAACTAATTTAAAGATTACACGATAAATTTTTTTTTATCGATCAAAATAATCCTAAGGATTTCATCACAACATAGGAGTTCATTAGAAGATGTATCCTTATAATAAAAAATATCAAATAATTTTTATTATTTATCAATTCATATATATTTATATTAGCACAATCATCAAATGATTGGCTTTAGGACATAATTCCCAACAGCTTGCATATCTTGGACTCATCTATGGATGTGAACTCTTTAGGTTGCATCATATACACCTCTTTATTTAGCTCTCCATTTAGAAAAGCTGTCTTCACATCCACTTGCCAGACTTCATAGTCCAGGTATGCCGCTATGGCAAGCATGATCCGAATGGACTTGAGCATTGCCATTGGAGAGAACGTCTTGTCATAGTCAACACCATAATGTTGACATACCTCTTGGTAACTAGATGAATTTTATAGGTCTTAACCTTCTCGTCTGTGCCCCTTTTCCTTTTGAAGACCCATTTACACCTTATGGATTTTACCCCTTCAAGTGGATCAACCAATATCCATATATTGTTGATCTTCATGGACTTCATTTCAAATTTTATAGCTTCAAGCTATTTCTTAGAGTCGGACCTCTATATTGCATCCATATAGGTGACTGGATCCTCGTTGTTCTCATCGAGCTCAATAGGATCCTCATCCCGAATCAAGAAACCTAAGTATCTGTCCAACTGATGCGGTACTCTACCAAATCGCCTTAAGGATGTTTGTATATTGAGCTTCAAGTTTGATCTTATCAAATCTAATTTAGATTCAGTCACTGGTGTCGATTTTTCTACTTATCGAACTTCATCAAGCTCGACTTTAGAAGTACTTATTCCTTCACTAAAAAATTTTTTTTCCAAAAAATGTGCCTTACTGCTGACAAATACTTTTTGTTCAGTAGGAAGGTAAAAGTAATATCCCCTCATTTTCTTGGGGTACCCTACAAAATTATACTTATTAGACCTCGGTCCAAGCTTGTCCATTTGTAATCGTTTGATACAAGCTGGATACCCCCAAACCTTAAGGTAAGTGAGGTTCGACCTACGTCCTGATCATATCTCATATGGTATTTTACTAACTGACTTGCTCTGAACATTATTAAGCATAAAATAGGCTGTCTCAAGTGCATATCTCCAAAAAGAGATGGACAGACTTGCAAACACCATCATGGACTGAACCATGTCCAACAGGATCTGATTCCTTCTTTCTGAGACACCATTATGCTATGGTGTCTCTGGAGGAGTCTATTGTGAGAGAATCTAATTCTCTCCAAGATATGTTAGAAATTCACTGGAAAAGTATTGACCCCTTCGGTCAGACCGAAGAGTATTAATATTTTTTTTTCAGTTTATTTCTCTACTTCATTACGAAATTGTTTGAATATTTTAAATGATTCGAACTTGTGTTTCTTCAAGTAGACATACCCATATCTAGATAGATCATCTGTAAACATAATAAAATAGTTATACCCTCTTCTGATACTAACATTCATAGGTCCACAAATATCATAATGTATTAGACCTAGAACTTCACTAGCTCATTCATCTTTTTCAGTAAAAAATGACTTAGTCATCTTTCTAAGAAGACAAGACTCACAGACTGGTAATGATTCACAATCATTCATATTGAGGATACCCTCTTGTGCTCACCTGTTTATCCTGCTTTTGTTAATATGATCGAGCCTGCAATGTCAAAGGTAGGCATCTGTGACATTATCTAACTTTGAATGTTTACTTGGAGTGTACATTACACTCATAGATTGTGACAATACATAAATATTATTTCTTAATTATCTTTGTATTATTATAATATTATTCATAATGATATCACAATAATCATTCTTTATTGATAAACTATACCATCTTTGGTCAAAAGACCAATAGAGATTATATTCATCAAGAAAGATAGACAATAGTGACAATCACTTAAAATGATACTATTAGACTTGAAAACAAGCTTGACAACTCCTAAAGCTTGGATTGAAACTTGACTTCCATCTCCCACATTTAGGAATCTCTTATCATTTTTAAATTTTTTACTAACTTGAAGTCCTTACAATAAATTATATATGTGAACTAGACTTTCAGTATTCAATACCCAAGTAGTAGTGTCACATATAGAGAAATTATAAGGTGTTATCATATAAGCACCTTAATCAGTAATTAATTGCTCATTTATCTTTAGCCTATTTGGATCATAGTCTGCTTGACTCGATTTAGTACTAAACTTTTAGATTGAGCTCAAGATCAATATTCAACTTCTGATACTGGCTATCGAAGTTGGATCCAATAAGCTCATCACTATCAAATAGTGAGTGGAACGACAAATTACTAGCCATTTCTAAAAAGAAAAAAAAAATACAAACCTAATTAGTATATGAATTAATCAAGCCTAAAGATATGGACTTTAGTCTAAAGGTTCTCCTACTATTTTATATGAATTGGTAGCCTCTACCTCCAATTCGAAGAATTATCTTAATTCCTTAGCAGGTACTAAAATCCACACAGACTGCATATAGGCCCGAATATGGCTCGGCCAACCTATATACATCTATAGGTTAGGTTCTCAACCAATTATTTCTCTAAATAATTTTTAGTAATTAATTTTGCTTCAGATTTCATTTCAGTAGGCGATGGGCCTCCATTGAAAGTCCTGATTAGGTCTAACCATTAACATGAACCTACTAAGTGATTCCAACTAATGAATAATCAAGCTCGAGTATGACTTGACCAACCCAACCATTCATCAGATAGTACAATAGAGTCATCATATGATGAATAATAATTTCATCATTCAGAGAAACACCAGATGGATGGTGCTTGCAATGTCAATCAAAAATAATGGACCCATTATCATTCACCTTAATGGGAGGCTATGATCTAGTTATCATCATAACTAGCTCATTTTATGGATCTAATAATTTAAAAAATTTAATTAATATAATTTAACAGAATTAAATACATAGACCAACTAATCTCAATCCTCTCACTAACTTCACCAAGTCAGATCAGGGTGGACTAGAACAAGCCGGTCCAACAACAAGTCATCAATCCTTTCACTGACTTCACCAAGTCATGTCAAAGATAAAGACGAGTCGAACTAGGGGAACCTAAATCAGTCGAACTGATTTTCTAGTAAACATAGGTCAATCCTAATCATTAAGCGATCTGATCAAAATTTGATTCACCATGTTGGCCAGGTAAGTGAGATCGATGGGAGGGATATGCCATTAACTCATCATAGACTCAATCTGTGCAAGTAGCTCCCAATTTAAAATCATCGATCAAGACTATCAAACTTATCTTAGATACCAACTGGTTAATCAGTTTCAATTAGATCTACTTATGGATTTGGATTCGACCACTGAGCTCAAGATCAAAGTCTATTTGGGTCTAATCAAAGACATGTACTCGACCAACTTCAACTATTGTATTGGCTATAAAGAAATCTTGATTTAATCTAATTTCTCTTCTTAGTCTATTTGATCTTTGATTCTAACCTTAGGTTTAACTCAATTAGGAGGACCTGATCAAGCTAACCCATAAACCCATCACCCACATTTTATGCGAATGACATTAGATCTTTAATTCATAATTTTAGATCTAATAGGTTCAACTTAATTCTCAATTAAGATTGAGGCTGTGGGTAGAGATTCAGTATTTAAAAATAATTTTAAATTTTATAAAATATTTTTATAATTAATTTTATGCATAATTATTTAGATCTGAAACTTGAATCGACTCATCTCTGGATTGAGCCTACTCATCACAATGGGTTGACTAAGTTTTGAGACTTAGTTGACTCATTGATGATGAATTACTAATCAAAATTTTCAGCTTGTAACAATGAGTTAGCTCAATAGAAATTGAGCTGAGGAACCAGGGTCCTAAGTGATCCAAATAATACTGAGTCGACTCAATAGGCGAACTACAACAATTACATTAATTTTAGATCAAAATAATTTTACATAAATAGCAATAAAATCAATCATAAATTATTTTAAAACTATTCTAAATATATTTATGATTCTAGATTTTATTTACAAAGATTAGATGCAACTACTTTTCATACAATGTATCATATACATAATTTTAAGATTTTAAAAAAAGTAAAATTTTTCTTTCACATTCATCTTCATGGGATATAGTCACAATAGTACCCCTACATATCATAAGAGGACCCAATTGAATAGAAAAAAGAGAGATCTAATCTCTATTACCTCTTATGACCAGACAGCCTAGTGACAAATCCGATCTGATTACTTCGCTACTTAGATCATTTAATCTAAATAATTTAGATCTAATTTAAATTATTTTAAATTTAATTATTATATTTTGATCATATCAAAATTAGATAATAATTATCATAAATAAATTTTATATATTTCAAATTAAAATTAGATTTTATAAAGATCAACACAAACTAGGACAACCTTTGCACTGTAAAAGATAAACCTTACAGTAGGACAACCTTATATCAGTTTGTATGATTAGATTTATAACTAATTTTAGATTTAAATATTATATATCAAATTTAATCTAAATTAAATTATAGATCTATATACATATAATGTCATGTCATATCGAACCGTGACTCTGGTACCACTATTGGGATGCGCAGGGATTTCATACATGCATTTCAAAAAAATTTTAGTAAAAAAATATTAAATTAAACTATTTAATTTATAAATATATGTATAAGATTTGATTTTAAAACTCTTACAAATAGATCTATGATATAAATTTATATGCATAAAAATCTGAATTTAAAATGACAAGCATGTGAACCAAAAAACAGTATTTAGTAATAGATCTAATCTACCACTTCTGGGGTTTTGAATCCAATACCTGAGTATGGATAGTCAAACTTCATGATCGAGAATATAGATCTGAAAGTTTTCTCTGATTGTTTACAACCGCACAAGTGTCCGGCCTCTATGGATGGTCCACACGAAGCCCTCAAATCGATTAGCCCTTCGCAGGAGTGCTAGCTCGTATAGTCAGCTTTTGATGGCAGATCTGACTTGATCTCCTTGTTTGATCATCTCGAATCTTTTTGATATCGAAGATGGATCAGAGAAGGATGCTGGATGGTGGAGAAAAATCAGATGAAGATTTTTTTCTCTTTGATTTTTTTCTCATCTAAAAACTTAGAACAGTTCTAGGTCTCTCACCCAAGAGGAGAACAGTCTCCTCTTTTGTTCACACCAAGAAAGAAAGAAAACCACCCAAACCTTACACCCCAAAGAAGGATTTTGTCCTCTCTTTCTCTCTGGTATCTCATGGTAAAAATTCTCTCTCTCATTGGTACACAAAATTGTAGTCTTTTTATGGTTGTCGCACAAACCAAATAAGATAGGATAAGAGCTGGAGTTTGTTGCAATTCAAATTATTTTGAATTTCAATTTGACTCTAATTTTTTTTGACCCTTATCTAACTTAAAGAGAGACTTATCAAAAGAAATTGGATATAGAAAATAATCAGAAAGTCTTCTTTTTCTCGCACACAATGAGCCCCTTCAAAAACAGCCAACGTGTGGAAGGATATGGATAAGGTTTTAGGATGAAATTCAAACTATTTTGAATTCAAATCAAAACCAACCAATTCCTATCTTTAATGGTTGACAAAAAAAGACTTATCTTTTAATTTTCTTACATACAAACTAGTTTTATGCGATAAGAAAAAGCATGAGACAATTTGGGTGGCACAAGGGAGAGAGTCCCATTCATTTGGGACTCTAGGGTTTAACCAATTGGATTTCTTTCAAATCCAATCCAATTAGATCCAATTAAAATATGATGAATCTAATTTAATTAAACTTCTATAATTTTAATTAAATCTAATTAAATCAATAAATTAATTGAACCATAGACTCGATCAAATCAGGATCATTTCTCCTTTATCGATTAGGTCATCTCATAACCTAATCAGACTTGACCTGATTGAATCTAATTCAATCAAACTTGATCTAAATGTTAATGCTCAATCAAATTAGATTAATTACTAATCTAATCATTAATTAATCCTCCATTAATGATAGAGTCCAAATCTAGTGGGACTCTTCTCTAGAGTCTCCATCCAGTGGGACTCTCCAGCAGAGTCCCAGTCTAGTGGGACTTTTTACCAGAGTCTCCATTCACTGGGATTTTTTAGATTAGCTATGTGATTAGAGAGAAATTTCTGATATATGTGACCCCATAGGTTCGAACCTAAGTCGGTAGTACAGGAACTAAATTCTGTACCAATCGAAGTAACCATCTAGCAATAGTACCCGACATTTGGATAGATCGAATGTATGCAAAGTAACACTCAAGAATCTATTTGGATATAGTTACCGTATAATTCATCTCTTTGACCCTTGATGCTAAGATGACCTAGAGTTTAAACTATCAACTTTTAATAGTGCATCCATTATGTGTCTCAACCTAATAAATCTTGTGACTCCTCACAAGGATTGTCTTGGCCAAGGTCTTACTAAATTGAAATACAAAGCATTCTCTCTAATTTTTTGGAGTGGTCAATTTCATCTTGATTCACGCATTGACTTCACAAGTACTTGACTGTGTCCAAAAATCTTTCGATCCTAAATTAAAAATTCAGATAGTCTGACACCAAAGCACAGTAAGTTGCTTGCAAGTCACTGTGATGATCTCAAATCGGAGGGACACTTATACCTATATCCCTTCAGAGTGACTCTTGATAGCAGAGTGCTCCGGAGTTGGTCACATTCAGTGAAATGTACTCTTACATTTTACTTGCATGCCATACCAGCATCTCCATGCTCCTTGGTTAAGAGGACAACCAGCCTATATGGTATACAACGACCTACACTTGATATGTCTATTGTCCTAGTAATAGCATATCATTTGATCATGAACTCATTAAAAGATTAAATGATAAATCTTTCTTTATTGATTTAAAATAGTTCTAAGGACTTCCATCATAATATAAAAGTTCGATATAGAAGATGTACCAGCTTATGATAAAAATTATTAAATAAATATTTTATTAATTAATTTATATATAATTATATCAAATAGCACAATCGTCAACAGGCTGACGACTGATTTTGGGACATATTTTTCAATAGCACCTCCACTGAAAGTTCTGGTTAGGTCCAACCATTAATATGTCAGAATTTAGTGCATCTAATAAATGAATGATCAGGTTTGAGTGTGGCTCGGCCAACCTGACCATTATCAGAAAGACACAACTAAATCAATATATTATGAATGATAATTCTAACAGTCATATGAGCACCAGGCATGTGGCACCTCCAATGATCATCTAAACTGTTGGATTCATTATCATCCAACTTAATGGGAGACTATGATCTAGTTATCACCATAACTATTTTACTTTTAGGGACCTAATAATTTTAGAAGATTTAATTAAATGAAGTGAAAGAAAAGATAATACTCGACCTGCTAATCTTAATCCTCCCACTGACTTCACCAAGTCAGATCAAAGGAGATTAAGCAAAAATTGATCCAGCAAACCAGTCATAAATTCTTCCATTAACTTCATGAAGTCATGAAGAGGACTATAGACAAATTAAACTAGGAGCACCTAAATCAGTTATATTGATTTTCTAGTAAGCATGGGTCAACCTTAATCATTAAGTGATCTGATCAAAACATAATTCACCACGTTGGCTAGATAAGTGAGATCGGTGGGAAGGATATACCATTAACTCGTCATAGACTCAATCTATGCAAGTAGCTTCCAATTAATGACCACCGATCAAAACTACCATACTTACTTTAGACACCAACTGGTTAAACAGTTTTAATTTGATCAACTTATAGACTTGAGTTCGATTACGGAGCTTTAATCAAGGTCCATCTTAGTCTAATCAAAGACATAGACTTTGACCAACTATAACTATTGAGTATTGATCAAGAGAAGAATTGATCTAATTAGAATTAACTATTAATTGGATTTGATCAATTACTAACATAGTCCATTATCAATGATTTCTAACCCTAGGTCTAACTCAGTTAAATGGACTTGACTCGAGCTAACCCATAAATCCGTGAATTATGAAATTTATGCTTTACATCTTTGATTCTCAAATCTAGATCACTTAATTCTTAATTAAGTTTTAGGCTAATATGGGTTGGGGTTCGGTATTCAAAAATACTTTCAAATTTTGTAAAATATTTTTACAAACTATCATACAATCAAATAAACTTTAATTTCAGATCTAACATATAATATATCAGATTTAAAATAAAAAATTTTTAATATTTTTTATTGTTCATCTTCATAAAAAAGATCACGTAGCACCCCTATACGTCATAGGAGAACCCCATCGAATGGAAGAAAATGACCATAAAATCCTACTTTCTCCTATGATCGGACGACTATGGAGATCTATCCAATTCGATTACTATACTACTCAGATTTAAAATTAATTATTTAGATCTAATTTAAATAATTAAAATTAGATTAAAATTAGATTATATATAAAATATTCATGTCACAAGCAATGAAGTTCTGATACCATTTGAAGAAAAAATAGACAGTTCAAAGCATATACTTTTAAAACTTTTTTACAGCAAAGGATAGTAGATTAAATATTTTAATCTTTTACATATACTTTAGACCTAATCTAAACTACCTAATAAGTATCTATGACATAAAATTTTGCATACAAAAATTTAATGTAAATGAAAAACTACGTCGATCACATCGATATCCTAAATTAGATCCAACCGTTAGATCTGATCAGATGAGTTCAGAACTCATTATCTTATCATGGGTTGATGATCATCACTACTGATAAGCATGCTATGAGATTCTTTCTGATGTCGAACAGTCGTGCAGCTCATCCGACCTCTACAGATAGTCTACTCGAAGCTTCGAACGGATTGTTCTTCCCAGAAGTGCTAGCTCGCGTAGAAGGCACTGAATGGCTAAAATAAGCTTCTTCCATCAGATCATCCCGATCAAAAGACAAAGCTACTCGAGGAGGTAGTCATGTGAGAGACAAGAATAAGATCCTCTTATAATTTTCTCATACAAAAATTAGAGCTAAAAAACCCTAGAACCCACCCTAGACCTTACACCCAAGAGGAAGGTTATTTCTCTATTTCTCATGCACAAAAGCCCATCCCCCTCTCTGATTTTTCATGCCCCGACTCAGAAGTTTTTCATGCACACTCCAATCTTCTTTGTCACACAAAAAATCATTCCTTCTTAAGGGGGCATCCCATGAAAGATAAGGATAAGATGAGGTGGTTTGGTTTCAGTTCAAATGATGGTTTATCCTCATCACCAAATCAAATTCGAATTCAAACTTGAACCAAACTTCATCCTTATCCATGGAACTCAAAAAGTGGGTGACAAACATCTGAATGGGATGAAAAAAATTCATACAAGAACCAATCCATGCATGAGAAGAGTGGTCGGCGTTTTAGGGAAGAGTCCAACTTGATTTGGACTCTAACTTCTCATTCCAGTTCAAACCTTTTTGAACTCAAATTTAAAACCAACTTCATCCAAAACCAAAAGGGATCAGAAGTAGACATTAATTCTCTTCTAGATGTGAGAAAAAATTCATGCAAAATTTTTTCTCGTGTGAGGAAAAGGTGGGCGCAGAGAAAGGAGGCACAGGGGATATGTCCAGTTTGAATTCGAATTCAATTTCTCATCCAATTAGGTTCTTAACCCAACCAAATTAGGTTAGACCCAATTAGATGACTGAATTTAATTTAATTAGGTAGCAAATAATCTTGATTAAATCCTAATTAAATTAAAAATTAATTAAATTTAATTTTTGATCAAATTAAAAATTGAACATCCTTAGCGATTAGGTCATCTCATAACCTAACCAGATCAAATCAAATTGAATCTAATTCAATTAAATTTGACCCAAACCTTAATTCTCAATCAAATTAAACTAATTAGCAATCTAATCACTTATCAATCCTCCTACAATTCATCAATAATTAGCAAATTCATTTATTGTAACTTTTGTACAGGGTTAATTATCAATCGAATTGACTATTATCCCCTATAATGATTCTTAATCATCGATCAGTCATATGATCAGTCAGAAACTTCTTTTGAGTGTGACCTTATAGATTTAAACCTAAACTGGTAGTATAGAAATAATTTTTCTATACCAATCAAAGTGACTATCTAGTAATGGTACCCGACATCTGGACAGGTCGAAAGATTGCAAAGCAACATTTAAGAACCTATTGACATATGGTTATTGTATAATTTATCTCTTTGACCCAAATGCTCAAAGTGACCTAAGATTTAACTGTCAACCCTGAAAAGGTTATCCACATTGTATTTCAACTTTTTAAATTCATCACATGGATTATCCCGATCAAGATTTTACTGAATTGAAACATAGTGATGTATTAACTCCTACTTATTTGGAGGGATCAATTCTATCTTGATTCACACACCAACTTTGCAAGTACTTGACTATCCCAAAAATATTTCATCATTGAATTAAAAATTTAGATAGTTCGACATCGAAGCATAGTGAGTTGCTTGCAAGTCAATGTGGTGATCTCAAGTCAGAGGGATACTTATACTCATATCCTTGGTGAGCTACTCTTGACAGCAGGTTGCTCAACAATTGGTCACGTTCAATGAGATGTACCCCTATGTCTCACTTGCATGCCATGCCAGTATCTTCATACTCTTTGGTTAAGAAGACAACCAACGCACATAGCACACAACAACCTATACTTAATATAGCTATCATCCTAATAATAGTGTATCATTTGGTCGTGAACAACGTTTAAGGACTAAATGATATATCCTCCTATATCGATTCAAATAGTCCTAAGGACTTCATTATAAAATACAGGAGTTCAAATAAGATGTACACACAGTGATGAAAAAATTAAATAATATTTACTAATTCAATAATTTATATATAATTATAATGATTAGCTCAACCATCAACAAGCTGACGATTGACTTTGGGATATAATACCCAACATTCCCCACTAAGGTATTCCCCTCCTTGACCTGATCGAAGAACCTTTATGGATTTTTCAGTCTGCTTTTTTACTTTATGTCTGAACTCTATGAACTTTTCAAAGGCTTCAGACTTATGATGCATCAAATACATAAAACCATACCATGAATAATCATTGATAAAAGTTATAAAGTAGACATAGTCACCCCTGGCTTGTACATCGAATGAACCCATACGTCGGTATGTACCAGGGCTAATATCTCAGTGGCCCTTTTCTCTTATCCCACAAAGGATAGTTTATCTATTTTTTTTAAAGATAAGACTCATAAACCGGATATAACTCAAAAGTCAATGACCCGAGAAGATCATTTTTCTCCAGTTTGTTGAGTCTGTTCTCTCCTATATGGCCTAGTCTAAGGTGCCATAGATATTTTTGGCTAATCCTATCTCTAAGTCTCTTACATCCTACGGTATTTAGAGTTTGCTCATTAATATTAACACTCGCATCTATATACAAATGATAAAGACCGTCAATCAAAAAAATATGTACAATAATTTTATTTTTAAAATAAATTACACCCATATCTTTATTGAAATAAAAATTATAGTTATCCTATGCTAGTATAAATATGAAAATTAAATTTTTACTGGCTATAGGTATATAATAACAGTCTTTCAAAATTAAACTAATTTTTAATGATAATCATAGAGGATAGGTCCTGATGGCCATAGCAGCAACTCTTACTCTATTGCCGACCCAGAGAGTGATCTCGCCTTCCCTCAGTCCTCTAACTTCTTCAAGACTCTGCATCGAAGTGCACAAATGAGCATTTGAACCAGAATCTAGAATCCAACTACAAGAAGAGAAAATTATTAGATTAGTTTTAATTACGAGCAAATCAGATGTACCTTCAGAAAACCCATCCTTCTTTCTATTCTTCATAATCATCAGATATATCGGACAGTTCCTTCTCTAGTGGCCTTCGACATTGCATTGGAAACACTTTTTTTTATCATCTGTCTTCTTCGAAACCTGCTTCTTGGGTTTGACCTCATTTTTTTACTTCTTCGCAGGCTTCTTTTTTTTCTTGAAAGAAGACTTTCTCTTAGAGGAAGCCTGCTCCACATTTAAAACCATACCCCTTGAACTTTTCAAGGTGCCCTCAACTATTATCAATATATTCAGCAATTCAGACAAAGTGCTATCAATCTTATTCATATGGTAGTTCATAATGAACTGCCTATACGAATTAGGAAGGGACTGGAGGATCAAATCCACCTGTAATTTCTTATCCATATTCATCCTGAGCTTTTGAAGCTTTTCAATGTGTTTGATCATTATGAAACAATGATCATTGATGGATTGCCCATCACGTATTTTTGCTCTGAATAGTCTTCGAGAGACCTCAAAGCAAGCTGTACGACTTTGCTCATCATACAACTCTTACAGATGAGTCAGCATCTCCTTGACAATCCTCATGTCTTCATGCTATCACTGAAGATTCTTGGAGATGGATGCTAGAATGTAACATTTCGCCTTATTGTCCTCATCCATCCACTTTTCAAGTGCAGCTCATTGATCAAGGGATGGACGAGTTGGTAACATAGGTGCATCCTGGTCTAGGATATCGGTTAGTTTATCAAAATTGAGAATGATTCTCAAATTTCAGAGTTAGTCTTTATAGTTCATTTCAATCAACCTATTTGTATCAAGAATACAGACTAAAAGATTAGAACTCGACATGATTATCTATAGAGAGAATAGTTTCTAGTTAGATATTTATACTTATTAAATATATATTTTAAAAATTTTTAAAAAATAAACAAGGCTCCTACTATTTTCTCAAATCTCTCACACTCCTTGAATGGAGAAACAGAAATCTATACACGATCAGTTTCTAGTAGGTATTGTGGTCCCTCACATAACAAGATGTGTTATTGGTGAGCATAGATCAATGAGTGGACAATACCTTATCCATTGCTTCACTGAGCAAGATGCAGTGGGTTTGGTCTCTAAGTCCTGTGGCCTCACATAACAGTTATTGGCACATTTCTTAGTTAAGTCAGATCATCGTTCACCAACAAGTGCAAAGCCATCATTGGGACCCTCATTTAATAGTTATTGGGTCCAACTCTATCTCTATCCTGGGGCATCAAATGCCAGTAAAGTGGTTGTACCTTTTCGATGTAACCGAACTACTATAACCAACCGAGAATGATCAACGTCAGGAAGGCACCCACATCTCTACAACGATAGAAGACCTCTAGACTTAATATTTAGTGAGGAGATTTAGATTTAGATCTCTTCTAAATTAGCAGATATAATATTTGAGTGATCAAGTTTAGGCTAGCACATCCATATATCTACCATCCTAATCGGTATGGATGAACTCGAGTTAACAAGTAACCTAGTACGAAACTAAATCTTCCAAAATGACAGGTAATTTAAGATGAGTGGGGATCCTCCCGTTGCTTTTCTTAGACACCAATGAATTGATCAGATCAAACAATGGAACCAATTAAATAACTGCCATCTAGATACTTACCTTAGACACTAAATTGGTCAATTAGAATTGATCAAGTTAACCTATTGAAATGGGCCCTAATCACTAAGTCAAATTTGATCTTGATTTAATCAATTCACATCAAAATATAAATTGATGTGATCAACTACAATTAAAATTGATTTTGAGCCTTTTTGATCTAATCCGAACCAATAATTGATTAGGTTCAATCAACTACTCAAAATCAACAACGGATTCTAGCCTTATCTAATCAATTGAACCTAATTATAGTTTGATCACTAAATCTAATTTATTCAACCCATACCCACATACAATAACATAATTTTTAGATTCTAAAAATATTTTTAGATTATATTTTATTACATGCATTAGTGGCTTATGATCTTGAAATAGTTTCAGATCTAAACCTAATGTTATATATCACATATATCAAATTTTAGATCTAAACTATAAACATATATCACATATATATTAATTTTCAGATCTAAAACTAAATTTACACATATCAAATATATGTATAATCAGATTTAAAATAATAATTAAAATACTTTGAAAATATTTTTCAAAATTGATTCGCATCAAATTAGGATAATCTTTTTAATATAGGAGATAAACCCTATACCAGGACAACCTTGCACCAGTCCGATGTAAATATTTAATCATTCTAATTTTAGATCTAATATGAATAAAGACATATCATATACATTAATTTTCAAATTTAAAATATTGATTTAAATATTTCAAAAATAGTTTTCAAAATCGATCAATCTTGTGCTAGGACAATCATTTCAATATAGGAGATAAACCCTATACCAAGATAACCTTATACTAGCACAAGATCAATATTAAATCATCTAAACTTTTAGATCTAATATGAAAATCAAATTATTCATGTCTTAAAGAATCAGTGGCTCTGATACCACTATTAGAAAATCAGATAGGGTTGCATGGATAGATTTTAAAATATTTTGAAACAGCAGTGAAAATAGATTTAGGTTAAACTCTTTAACCCTACATGCTATAGATCTAATCTATATCTACCCAAGCTCTAGATCTAAGATATGCATATAATCTAAAAATAAAAATTAAAATTGAGAATGGATCTCAATACCTTACACGGGTTGAAATATACCATAATCGATGATCTTGGATCTAAAGGTTCTTGAGCCACACACATATCTGGCCTCTATAAGTATCCATCAGGATCAACTTTGAATCTTTTTTCTCATTGTAGATCCTTCTTCTCTAAGTAGGATCTCAATCTTTTGAATCTTTGATCAATCTTTGATCTTTGACCGCGAACTCAATACTTGAACAGCAGCCTTTCTCTTTGTTCTTGATGTAGAAGCAATCACCCTCACCTTTGGGCATGTGAGAAGATGGGATGCCTAACACTTGGGCATTGGAAAGAGAGAAAGAAGGGGAGATGGCGTGGAGAAGGAGAGAGAGATCTAAAATCATAAAACTTCAATTTTTTAAAACTCTAGGAGACTATCTCCTTAAATAGGTCTTTTTTTTATTTTAAATCATTATCCAATTAGACTAAAAAAGTTAGTCTTTATCTCATAAGGTCACTTGTCTTTTAATCTATTTTTTTTTCAAGAAAATCAGACCTAATTGGAAAGATCCTTACCTCAAAAGTCAAGTGGATGTGGTACCCTCATCTTATAAGGCAAGATGAGGAGGTGCCACATGATGTTTAAGGTAGGTAGTTGGTTGGCGCCCCCTTAAGGTTTTAAGTGCACAAGAGAGGGGGCATGGCCCCTCGCTCTCTCCTTCCACACCCAAACAAAAAAGGGGTGGGCCCCCCTTTTCTTCATTCTCCCACTCCAAGAATATGCACCCTTGGTCTTTCCCGAAAGGAAGGCATGCGCCTCCTCTTTCTTTCCAATTAATCTTCACCACAAAAGAAAAATCAAGGGAGAAGAAAAAGAGATTTGTTTGCCAACTAATTGGTTTGATTCAATTCTTTTGTGCCCACAACTAGGTGCCCAGCTAAATCCAAATCAAAATGGATTTAGATTAGGTTTACAGCTATGGACTTGATCCAATCCTTATTTAATAAGGAATCAAAGTCTAGAGAAGAATTGAGTTTAACCATGTGCTAATGTGGTTCTCTTAAATCCAATAGGATTTTACTAAATCCTAATTCAATTAGAACTTCACAAGTTTAATTGGTTAATTCAAGATTAAATCTCTTAATGTATGACTCTGTAGGTTCCATTCTATCTGATAGTGAGATATATTATGATCTCCATCATAATATCATCGAAACTCCTTTCGATGAATTAGAACAATTTCAACTCTATCCTTCAAGGGTCATCGATCATCAAGATGATACCCGATGGGTCTCACAATCCACCAATGATACTTCGTAGTATGTAATGACAACCCAATAAAATAAAAGTATGAACTCTTAGGTGCAGTTATCATCTGATGCAGTTCTTCTATCGTGAGTTCTGACTTGACGGAGGTTATAAAAAATTTATCAGACCCCATCATCAGTCATATACTAGATTGGCTTAACTTGAGTTCACTTATGAATCCCGTGAAAACTCTTTTTCAATATTCACACTTGCTTTGGCCAAAGACTTTCTGAACTCAAGTCTCACAAATCACATAGAATTTCTTCTTTTCTATCAAGATCGATAGATTCCATCTAGATACATCTTATTTCTTACAGCGAACCTGAACCTACGATAGCCAACATACACAGTAAAGATCTGAATGGTTAGGGATCAAGAAAATGTACAGTCAAATTCAGTAGCCTCACTATGAATAGTTGATGACACCATAGATCAAAAGATCACTCATGATAAGTGGTATATTTTTATATTTATTGAAGGTATTTTTGATATTTAATGGTGCTAACATCTTCTAAAAAAATTAATTTCATAAATAAATTAAATTTTCTTACAAAAATAAATAATTTTAAAAAATATAAAATTAAAATATATTTATAGAAAATAGATGTTAATTTAATTGAGCAATTTAAGTATCAAAATAATTAAGAATTATTAAAAAAATTAATGTATATTTTTTTCTATTTTTTAAAAATAAATTGGAGCAAAAATCAAGCTAAAATATCTTAAAAAATAAATTTTATAGCCTTCGATGCATGGTAGATCGGTCGCTCGATCCACAGATTCAGTGGCGTGGTCCACCGAAAATGATTCATGGTTTATGGCGCGGTCTATGCTGGGCAGAGACAAGTTTTCACGATCCGATGGTCCAAATTAATTCTGAACGAGATCGGATGGCTGCTGTTCGTTATCAGTTAAAAAGGAGAGATTTTGCGCCATTCGATGGCTGAAAATTAATCTAGACTTTGATCTGATGGATGGTATTCATCCCGACTGAGAATAGAAAGTTTTGAGTATAATTTGACAGCCAAAATTCAATCAAGAGCACAATCCAATGGCTGTTATCATTCTTGATCGTAAGAAGGACTTAATCAACATTTTTTGGGCTGATTTAGATGGTCCGATTAAGATTTAACAGCCAGAATAAATTTATACAGGTATTATATATTTTCTAAGGATTTTAGGACTCCTTTTGCTATCAGAAAAAGATGAAAAATTTACCTATAAATAAGAGGTCCAATAATAAGTTAGGAGGAAAAAAAATCAGTAAAAATATAAAAAAATTAGAAAAAAAATTAAATAATTTTAGAGATCAAAAAAAAAAGAAGAAGAAAAGTCGGTTTACTCTACAGAGTATGAAGAAAGAAGGAGAGGTCATCAATCATCTTTCCGACGAGGCTGTGCTAATCAACTTCATATCTTTATTATAGTTTTATTTTATTTTATTATTTTTTAAAATTTTTTATACTTAAACTTTAATTTTAATTAATAAAAAAATTATTTTTTTATATTTTAAATTTCTATTTTTTATTTTTATTGCAAGTAGATGCTAGGATCTAGTTAGTAGATCTTAGTATCAATTTATTTTAAGCACTTTGAATTTTTATTATTTATTTTTATTTCAAGTAGAAGCTAGGATCTAAACAGTAGATCTTAGTATCTGATTTATTTTTTTTATTTTTAATTTTTATTTTTTGACTCAAATTACTTTTCTCAAAATTTTATTTTTTCTTTATAAAATTAAAGATTTCTAATCAAAATCTTGCCTTCTCTGATGATTCGATCTGACTCACTACTTTCTATATATTTTTAATTTTTATTGAAGTTAAAATTAAATTGGATAAGTATGGTATCCTACCGACAACATCGTGATCCTATCAATTTTTGGCATCGTTGCTGGGAAAGACATCAATTTTAATATTTAATTTTTTTTAATTTTTTTATGAATATAGCTTACTAATTTTTTTGATTTTTTATCTTTTTGTAAAAAAAATATTCAAAAAAAAAGAGATAGAATGCTTCAATTTGGTGAGATCAATCCTAACTCTAATCCTAAACTACTTTCTTTTTTAGTATTAATTACTTTTTTTTCAAACTAACATAAAATTGATCCACATAAACTTAATAAAAATCGCATGATAAGAGTAGAAACTTAATTGTTTAGAAGCATTCATCATCTTAGATTTACTTTTGGTGATCGCTAGAGACAAGATAAGCTTTCAAGTTTGATTAATTTCATACATCTAATTTAGTTGCATAGAACTCCTTGTTTGAAATTGGTTGTGCATATTAATATTAAATCAACTTAAGGGCAACCCCTATAACAAGATAAGGTGGTGATTTTATTATTCTTTCTTCACCCAACAACAACCAACCAGCATCCCGTATTAACCCAAGTCTAATTAAAATTCAGTAGACGTTGACCCCTAGGATCAATTGAGTTCAGTTTGAGTATTGTGGTGAAGTCAAGTGCAAAGTAAGTTTGGACTCACCTCTGAAATTGGTGTCTAAGACAAGAGATTATAAAGACTAAGCCTAAGTGGACTCGTGGTTATTTAATTAGTTCTGTTAGCTTATCTGGCCAATTCAATTGGTGTCTAAGGCAAGCAATGGGGGGACCCCGACGATCCCACCTCTTACCTGGCTAGTTGAAGGAAGTGAGAATAGACCAAATTTGCATCTAGGCTAAGCCACTTTATATTGAACTGTTAGATCTAAGAAACTTGTAGGTGTCTAGGTTTAATCGTTTGCTAACTTGATTTCAATTAACACTTAACCACAACCAATTCTTCTCATCTATCATCTTTAGGTCTAGGACTTGCTTAAAGTTTTTACTTTTAGAACTTCTCTCTTTCTTCCTCTTCTCTTTCCTTTCTCTCTTCTTCTTAAAAAAAAAATCTGAACCATACATATTAGGGTTTGCACTGGTACATGCATGGTAGAATTTTTTTTCTGACCTAGTGGAATCTACTTCTAAAATTGAACGATTGATCCATGTTAAACCTGATAATCAAATGGCTAAGAATCCTAAGAACCACCTAGGCAGATGAAAGAATATTTTATTCCTTCCACCTATAATTCATCAATATTTCCATCATTTTATGGGATCAAACATTTTGACTCTAGTCCTAAGGCCGATTTGAACTTGATAGCCCAAAAATTAGATAAAGTCGATCTTCTTATAGATAAATTTTTAGTCCTAGGTTAACAATCTCCTGCGCAATATACACCATCTCTCAATTATCAGGAGATTTATTCTATTTATGCTAGCCCAGCCCATCATGTGAGTGAATATCCCATGATTGTACAATTTTCACCTTTTATCCAAGAACAAGTTCAAGTTGCTCAAGATTACTTCAAACCTGTCAATGATCCATTCTTAAACACATATAATTCAAGCTAGAGGAACCATCCCAATTTTTTTTAGAGACCCCAATAGACTTAAGCCCATACCCAAATTCCTCCTATGCATAACTTTCAAAATAGGCCCCAATACCAAAACTATGCCTATAATAAAGTTCATCCTAGTCAGCTTACCCAGCCATCCTATTACAATCAGTCTTCATACCTACCTTCTCAATAGATCAATCTAGCCGATGATAGATTCAACCAACTTCAATAATTGATTATGACCCAACAGTAATATCTCACCAGGCTAGAAGTATAAATAGGTCAGTTAGTTGAGTCTTCTATGAGGAGAGAACTAGGTCAATTACCGAGCCAACCAATACCAAATCTCAAAAATAATCCACCCATCTACCAACCACCTGGATCTAATCATTAATCCAATATCTCACCTAAGAATCCTCAATTTGAAGATGACAAAGTAATCTTTGAGCTTAAAAATGATTAGATTCTTAAGGACCCATACCAAGATCAGGTGAGAGAGGCTAGTACTGATGCTAGCCAAAATGAGAATTTGGAAAAAGAGATTAGTATTGAGACTAACCCAATAGAAGAATCTGAGCTCGAAATTGTAACTGATCTGAGTGAAAAAAAAATAAAGAAAAGAAGAGAGTGGATGAGTTATCTAAAATAGATAAATCAAGAGTACCATTTTCTTCAGTCTTAGAGGCCAGTTCTTCCACTCTAGAATCATCATCTCCTTCAAAATTGAAATTGCCCTTGGTCACACCTGAGTATGCATTTTTCGAATCAAGTGACACCCTTCCAGCATCCATTACTTTAAACTCAACTCCTAATCTAAAAATTTAATTCATGAGTATTTTAGAAAAATAAATAGGAGAAATTCTTAACAAACAAGGATCTGTGAATGGATTTGTAAATTATCTTCTTAAAATTAAGAATAGAGACGTGAACTACTTTCTAGAGATTGATAATAAAATACTAAAATTTATCATAGGCCATCTTCCTGAGATTGACAATCTAAAATCATGAAATTTATCAATCCAATATTTGACATGGGGTAGGTGAGAGAATCGGTATGGTCTGGCTGAAGATGGTAAACTTAGCACTTTCTGTAAGGCAACTCAGCTTTTGCTTTTACTTTTTTTTGTATTTTGTTTAGGTTAATCGAGTCTTGCTTCATGTCTTTTGTAGGGATTTAAAGATAATATTGGCTAAGTTGGGAAAGAAATAAATTTTGAAAAGACTTCTAGATCAAGTGACATCTCTCTTTTTTTTTTCTTTTTATTTACCCTTTAATTTTTCTTACTCCATTGAGGATAATGTCGATTAAGTTGGGGAAAAGAATATTTTTTTTTTAAATCATTAAGTTAGTATTTAGCATCTAAGCATCAGATTGTACTTAAAGAATCGAGTTAAACTAAGTATTTTTTAAAAAAATTGATGCACAGACTAGAGAGTTTGTGAGATATCGAGGGATCAAGTATTAAAAAAACTCAATAAAGAGTTAAGTTTAGAATTTAAACAGTGTTCTTTGAGTATTTTTAAATTTTTCTACCAACATCAAAGAAGAGTTTACTTCTAATGAGCTTGTGTAGGATAACTATATATTTTTTCATATATATATATATAAGAGTTTTCAAGTACTTCATACTGAGTAACTGGATCTCTTTACCTAAGCAAGCATTAAGTTTCACATCAAAAGGTATGAAGGATAAAGAAGCTTTGTTATAAAGCTAGTTTTAACTCATAGCCTATTTGATTCGAGCAAGTAAGTTCGAGGGGTATTCTATACCTAGTGTCCTAAAGTCATCTGGTTTGGGAGTCATTGGCTGAAAACTCGCTACATGGATCAGATAGAAAGCTTAAGGCATTAAGACATTTAATAGCAGTATAATGTAAAAAAAAAAATCTAAACATTGGTCTTCCACTGAGTAACTGGGCCCCTTTGCCTAAGTAAGCATTGTGGTTCACGTCAAAAAGTGAACAATGTAAAGATATTTTTTATAATAAATAAAGGACAGAAGTAACAATATATTTATCCATATGAAGGTTAATGATTTGAAGATAAAGATAGGGATAATTTTAAAAAAATTCAAAAAAGATTTAGTGTTCTTGGTTTAACTCTCACATTGATTAATATTAATGCCCCAACGATATACCTCACTCATGCTCTACTGAATATCAATGGTCTTTTTTAAAATACTTGATGAAATTTAAAACTTTAAGTTAAATGGTACTTAACTCTAAATTCTTTTTTTACTCGAGGTTAAGCAAAGTTCAAGTTGGAGGGTATAATAAGTGATATATTTTTATAATTATTATAGATATTTTTGATAATTTATAATACTAACATCTTCTAGAAAATCTAATTTCATAAATAAATTAGATTTTTTTATAAAAATAGATAATTTTAAAAAAAATATAAAATTAGAGCATATTTATGAAAAATAGATATTAATTTAATTAAGTAATTTAAGTACCAAAATAATCAAAAATTATTGAACAATTTAATGTATAATTTTTTTAATTTTTCAGACACAAATCGGAGCAAAAATTAACTCAAAATATCGTAAAAAATATTTAAAATAGTCTTCAGTGCACGGTGGATCGATCGCTCGATCTATGGATTCAATGGTGTGGTCCATCGAAAATGCTTCGTAGTGCACGATGCGATCTATGGTGGATAGAGGAAAGTTTTCGCGAATGGATGGCAAAGATTAATCTCGAATGAGATCCAATGGCTACTATTTGTTGTTGGTTTAAAAGAAGAATCTGAGCACCATCTGATGGCTAAAAATTGATCTGAACTTCGATCCGATGACTGGTATTCATCCTGACTGAGAATGAAAAAGATTTTGTGCGATCCAACAGCCAGAATTCCACTAAACATTCGATCAAATGGCTGTGGTGGATCCCGACTATGATAAGGACATAAACAACATTTTTTGATCTAATCTGGGTGGTCCAAGGAAGTTCTAATGGCCAGAATTAATTCATACAGGTATTATACATTTTCTACGAGTTTTAGGACTCCTTTTGCTATCAGAAAAAGATGAAAAATTCATCTATAAATAGGAGATCTGGGAATAAGAGTGGAGAGAAGAAAAAATCAATGGAAAAGCAAAGAAAAACTAGATAAAAAAATTAGATAGATTTAGGAACCCAAGAGGAAGTAGAAGAAAAGTCAGTTCACTCTACGGAGTATGAAAGAAGAAGAAGAGATTATCAACCATCTTTCTGACGAAGTTGTACTAATCAACTTCAGATTCTTATTATAGTTTTATTTTAATTTATTATTCTTTTAAATTTTTTATACTTAAATTTTAATTTTAATTAATGTAAAATTTATTTTCTTGCACTTTAAATTTTTATCTTTTATTTTTATTGCAAGTAGATACTAGGATTTAGTTAGTAGATCTTAGTACCAATTTATTTTATACTTTTTAAATTTTTATTATTTATTTTTATTGCAAGTAGAAGCTAGGATCCAAATAGTAGATCTTAGTACTGGATTTATTTTTTGCACTTTTAATTTTTATTTTCTGACTTAAAATTATTTTTTTTAAAATGTTATTTTTTTATAAAATCAAAAATTTTAAATCAAAATCCTACCTTCTCTGTGGATTCGACTCGACTCACTATTTTCTATGTATTTTTTTTAATTTTTATTAAAGTCAAAATTAATTTGATAAGCATGATGTTCTAACGATAACATCGTGATCTTATCAACTCACATCACTGCAGCATCAAGATAACCACGATGAGTGAGTAAATATCCAAGTGATTTCTCATGTTGGTCATGCTCAGTGCAAGTTATTCTCTAACAACCACCTGTACTCTCATTTCAGTATCCCTACACTATAGGTCTGAGACTCATCTGACCATAAGAGAGGTGAATAGTGTATTGATCTTAAATAGATTGATCACGATCCTTCGTGATGATCCTTTGATTAGGAGCATTTAGAAACTAACCACTAATAATATATGTCTCAAATTCTCAACACTTTTGAGAATATACAAAATTATTTTTATTAATTTCTAGGATAAATCATGGACACATAAATATGATTAAAATAAAAAATCCTTTATTAATATAAAAATATTACAAGTACAAAGATAAGTTCTGAAAATACAAAATGTATCAGCCAATAATTGACTTCTAGGACACTCATCTCAGAAAATTGTGACAATTAGCGATGGCAAAAGCTGTCGCTAATAAATTTTAAATTTTAATTTTTTTAGTTATAATAATAATTAAATTAATTAATTATCGATTATTATTAGTGATGGAATAAATTATCCTTGCTAATAATTTAAAAAAATATTTAAAAATTATGATAAAATATTTAATATTATTAACGATGGTGATTAGTTTTTAGAGATAGAGAATTGCCATCGCTAATATCTTAAAGATATATCGACAGCATTAGTGATGGCTACCTTTGCCGTCGCTAATAGTCCACCAAAAATACCCCCTAGCCTGCGGGAGAAAAAAAAACTTTTGCGCTCATCCCCTCCCCTTCCTGTGATTCCCCCTTCATCGGTGCCTCCTCTTTCTTGGCTTCCCCCCTCACTGGTGCCTCCTTCCCGATAGTTCTCCCTATTAGAAAATGTATCCTAAAGTCAATCGTTTGGGCGATTGTGTTAGGATGCGTAGATGATTTCATGCATGTATTTTAAAATTTTTTTGAAAAAAGATTACAGCGAAAGATAATTAGATTAATCAAATTAATCTAATATGCATGTGATCTAATCATCAAATCAACCTACTCTAGGATCTATGATATGTTATGTTGCATATAAAATCTGAAAGATACTGAAGATAAAATCAACATGCATGCATGTGAGCAGTAGATTACATCTACTTCTAATCTGAGTTCAAAACTCGATACCTGAATGTGGGTCGATGATCATCCCTATTGAGAACATGGTAGAGAAGATCCTTGTTGGTTTCTCGCAGTCACACACGTGTCTGGTCTCTACGAGAAATTCACTCGAAGTCTCGATCTGATTGATCTTTTCGAGAATGCAAGCTCGTGCGAAGATCTTTTTCTTGACCGATCTGGATCCTTTCTTCAAATCTTTAGAATCTTTTTAGAGATTGAAGATAAAATTCTGGATGAGATGAAGAGGTAGAAAAAAGATAGAGAAGAAAATAATTTTTTTTAATTTATTTTCTCTTTCCAAACCCAAAAGATCAAAAATCTAAAATTCAGATTTTTGCACACACCCCAAGAGAGAGGACCCTCTTCTCTATTTTTCACGCCATGAACCATGCCCAAACTTCTACCATATGAAGAACTCTCTTCTAGTATCTTACACATAGAAAAAAAATCATAAAAGCCCTTTTTATAGGTGTGTAAGGAGGTGGGGTGAAGAGTCCTAGTGATCCTGGACTCTTACAAGATTCTACTTTTCTTCACAATTCTATATCCCAAAATATACCAAACAAATATGAGACATCCCTTCTCATATTTTTTTATAGTAAATTAGTTCTCTATCTAACCTTTCACAGAAACTATCCTCAAAATGTCATACATATAAAGAGAAATAAATTTATTAGCATGGAGAGGTTGATCTGGATGAGAACAGATTCTCTAGATAAGGAATATTTTGAAATCTAATTTTAGAACCTTCCTTTTATGAAAATTAATTTAAATTTAGATGTAAGATAGATAAGGGAAATAACTCTTTGGTGTGAAAAAATATCAAACAAAATAACTTTGTGTGTGGAGATATATGATGTGTAAACTGGAT
Organism: Elaeis guineensis; assembly: GCF_000442705.2. NCBI lineage: Eukaryota > Viridiplantae > Streptophyta > Magnoliopsida > Arecales > Arecaceae > Elaeis > Elaeis guineensis. The sequence continues at coordinate 42,208,282 of NC_026002.2, forward strand.
TAGCGTAGGGAGAAGAGTTCTATTCCAATAAAAACTCTAAGTTTCCTTATTTGAATCCAAACCAAATCACGTTTGGTTTAACCCAAATAAAATATATAAAATCTCATCTAATTAGGTTCATAAATTTTTAATCAAATTTTAATTAAATTAAAAATTGATTGAACCAAAGTCCTGATCAAATCAGAGATAATTCTTTCTTAGCAATTAGGTCATCTCATAACCTAATCGGATCAAACCTAATTGAATCCAATTCAATTAAATTTTATTTAATCCTCTTTACTCAATCAAATTAAACTAATTAGTAATCTAATTACTAATTAATCTTTTATTAATTCACTAATACTTGATAAATTAATTTATTATAACTTTTGCATAAGGTTTATTATCAATCAAATTGACGATTAAATCTTTGAACAGTTCTCAATCGTTGATCAGCCACATGATCAGTCAGAAACTTCTTTTGAGTATGATCCCATAGATTCAAACTTAAGCTGGTAGCATAGAAATATCTTCCTGAATCAATCAATGTAACCATCTAATAATGATGACCCGACGTCCGGATAGGTCAAATGATGGCGAAACAACATTCAAGAACCTATTGGCATATGGTTACTGTATAATTCATCTCTTTAACCCTAATGCTTGAGGATGACCTAAAATTTAACTGTCAATCCTAGATAAGTCATCCACATTGTATTTCAATCTTTTTTAAATCCATCACATGGATTATCCGGGCTCAGATTTTGCTAAATTAAAATACACTGATGCATATCTCCTACTAATTCAGAGGGATAATCCCATCTTGACTCATGCATCGACTTGATAAGTACTTGACTGTACTTAAAAATTTTTTATCATTAAATTAAAAACTCAATTAGTCTGGCATCAAAGTACAGTGAGTTGCTTGTAAGTCACCGTGGTGATCTTAAGTCGGAGGGACACTTATACCCATACCCTTCGTGAGCTACTTTTGATAGCAGAGTGTTCCACAGTTGATCACGTTCAGTGACGATGTACTCCTACATCTCACCTGCATGCCATACTAGTATCTCCACACCATTTGGTTACGAGGACAACCAACGCATATGACATACAATGATCTACACTTGATATCGCTATCGTCTTAGTAATAGCGTATCGTTTGATCGTGAATCAATTTTAAGACTATGTGATAAATCTTCCTTTATCGATCAAAGTAGTCCTAAGGACTTCATCACAATATAGGAGTTCGTTAGAAGATGTAATCTTGTGATGAAAAATGCTATATAACTTTTATTATTTATCAATTCAGATATATTTATAATTCGCACAATCATCAAATGATTGGCTTTAGGACATAATTTCCAACAACTCTCACTTGGACTAAAGCCAATCAGTATAGTATCATATAACCATCTTCAATTTATTATCTCAGAACTCCTAAATACTAAGGCTTTAGTAAATGGATTGGTCAAGTTCTCCTTTTCGTCGATCTTCTAAAGATTGATGTCACCTTAATAAATTTTTTGAATTAGGTGGTAGCGATGCAAAATGCTTGGTAAGCTAATAAAACTTTGGTTCCTTGGCATGAGCTATGGCTCCGATGCTGTACAATATAGTAGAATGATCATCGGAGGGTGCCACTCCTAGCTTGCCAGTGAACCTATACAATCGTATAGTTTTCTTGCAAGTATCGAATGCTGTAATGTATTCTACCTCACAATTTGAATTTGGCTATATTTTTCTGCTTGGAATCTTTCTAGCAGATTGCTCCGTTATTTAAGATAAGAATATATTTCGATACATTCTTGCTATTATTATGTTCAATTAAAAATTAGAGTTATATTTCATAAGTTTTAAGTCAGATTCTCTATAATCGAGTCACTGATCCTTAGTATTTCTCAAATACTTGAGGATGATCTTTCAGTGATTCTCATCCAAATCTTGCAAGTATCCACTCACTATGCTAGTAAGTATACCATATCTGACCTCATACATGATGTAATGATAGAATAAATTCTATTCATAAACATCCTATGTATGTTGGACTGAAAAAACTTAAGCAGCTTCTTAGATCTATCTCTATAGAGCTTCATCCCTAGGATGAGAGATGCTTTTCTTAAGTCCTTTATGGAGAACTATGATAATAGCAAAACCTTTATTCCCTGTAATGTAAGGAATGTCATTCTTGATTAAGAAAATTTCATTCATATACAAGATAAGAATACACTCATAGAATTATTAACCCATTTGTATTTGCAAGGTTCTTCTTCGTTCTCAATGAAGTCATGCATTTTGATCACTTATCAAAATGCACGTTCCAACTCTGAAATATTTAGCATTGCCACAAGAAAAAGTATCTCGTTATGGTCAATAACATAATGTTGATAATATTTTTAGACAACTAGACGAGCTTTGTAGGTCTCCATCTTCTCATCTGTGCTACTCTAATCCTATTGGAGATCCACTTACACTCTATAGATTTTACCCCTTTAAGTAGATCAACGATTGTCTATACACCGTTGACCTTCATGGACTCCATTTCAGACCTATGGCTCTAAGCTATTAATCAGAGTCGAACCTCTACATGGCATTCATGTAGGTGATCAAATCCTTATTGTTCTTATCGAGTTCAACAGGATCACATCCCGAACCTAGATACCAAAGTATCCATCCAACAAATATGGTACCCTATCAGATCTTCTTAATGGTGCCTCTACAATGGATTTCAAGTTTGATCTAATCAAATCTGATTCTATAGGTTCACCAGATTGTGTCGGTTCTTCTACCTGTCGAACTTCATAAGTTTTACATTAAAGGCATCAGTACCTTCATCAAGGTACTCTTTTTTCTGAAAAGAATGCCGAACTACTCTTATTCTTTAGCATGATAAAAGTTATATCCCCTAGATCTTTTAGAGTTATCCTATGAAATAATATATATATGGGACCAAGATCCAATCTAATCAGTCTGCAAATGCTCGACATAAAACAAACACTCCCAAATCTCAAGGTAAGAAAGTATCGGCTTATGCCTAATCCATATCTCATATGGAGTCTTTGCGACTGATTAATTCAGAATCCAGTTCAGAACATAACAAATAGTCTCAAAAATATAACCTTAAAAAGAGACTGATAAATATTTAAATCCCATCATGGATCAAACTATGTCTAACAAAGTCGATTCCAATAGGAGAGAATCCTATTCTCTTCTAGATATGTCAAAACTTACTTGAAATGTATTCTCCTCTTTAGTCTGATCAAAAAATTTCAATGCTCTTTTAAGTTTGTTTCTTTACCTTATTATGAAATCATTTGAATATTTCAAATAGTCTAAAATTTATGACAAATATGTTCGTAGATCCAATACATCAGTATGTATCAGATTTAGAATATCATTGGCTCGTTTATCTTTTCTAGCAAAAGGTGACTTGGTCATCTTACTAAAGAGATAAGATTGATAGGTTGATAATGATTCACAATCATTAACCTCAAAAATTATCTCCTTTGATTTTATTATTATTTATATGGTCAAGCCTAAATTGTCAAAGGTAGGCTTCCATGACATTATCTACTCTAGGATTTGTTTGTTGTGTACATTATACTAGCGGACTGTGACTATTCATAAATATCATTTCTTAGTTATCCATATGATTTTGATATCATTCATAATGATATCACAAAAATATTAGACAATAGTGACAATCACTAAAACAGCATTATTAGAATTGAAAATAGGCTCAAGAATTTCTAAAACCAGGATTGGAACATAACTTCCATTTTCAATATTCAGAAATCTCTTACGATTTTCAATCTTTCTACTATTCTGAAGTTATTACAATAATGTGCATAGACTTCTAATATCCAATATCTAGATAGTAGTGTCATAGATAGAGAAATCACAAGGTGTTATCATATAAGTACCTTGTCTCATAATTTTTTGCTGATTTCTCTTTCTTTGCCTGTTCGGATCAAAAGACTCTGCCAGACTTGGTTAATCTTAGACTCTTTTGTCAGTTCAGACTCATTAGCCCAAGCATAACTTTTTTGCACCTTTTTTTTTCTTTTTCTTTCTCAAAGAATTATTGCCACACTGAGGATACATCTTCAGAGGTGCGAAAAAGCTCCTTCAATATTTGAAGAATTTTCTCCCATTGAGCATCATCGAATTTACAACTAAATTCATATTCTTTGCTGCTCTCAATAACACCATATGGTGATATGATCATTTGGCCATTTCTGATAAGTATCTTTGATTGCATCATATATGTTGGATGTAGAAACTTCAGATGCTGGATCCATAATCATATGTAGGATCCATTCGTGCTCTAGAACTATTCATAACTTTTGATACCAATTATCGAAGTTGGATCCTATAAGTCAGTCACTATCAAACAGTGAATAGAGCAACATACATCTAGCCATAATTGAAAGAAAAATATGACTTCTATATTTTTGAATTGATTAAGCCTAAAGACTTGGACTTTAGTCTAAAGGTTCTCCTACTATTTTAGTCGAATTGGTAGCCTCTATCTTCAATCTAAAGAACTATCTTAATTCTTTAGCAGGTACTAGAATCCACACAAACTGCATACAAGCTCGAGGATGGCTCGATCAACCCATATGCATCTATGGATAGGTTCTCAATCAATTATTTCTCTAAATAATTTTTAGTAATTAATTTTACTCTAGATTTTATTTTAGTAGGCAATGTGCCTCCACTGAAAGTTTCGATTAGGTTAAACCATTAATATGAACATACTTAGTATTTCTAACTAATGAATGATCAGATTCGAGGATGGCTCAGTCAACTCAACCATCATCAGATAGTACAACAGAGTCATCATATGATGAATGATAATTCCATCATTTAAAGAGAACACCAGACGGATGGCATCTGCAATGTTAATCAAAAATAATGGACCTATTATCATTCATCTTAATGGAAGGTTATGATCTAGTTATCCCCATAACTAGCTCATTTTATTGATCAAATAATTTTGAAGATTTAAGAATCAGTTTAGAGAAGAGATCAACCACTAAACCATAATCCTCTCATTGACTTCACTAAGTCATTGAATTGGATCAGGTTCATACTAGTTGAAATGGCACCTAGACAGTCACACTGATCAACCTTAATGGCATGGATTAACTCGAATCACTTAGTAGTCTATCAAGATATAATTCATCAAATTGGCTAGATAAGTGAGATTGATGGGAGGGTCTACTAAGCTTGTTTTAGACACTATCAAAATGGTCAGATAAGCTGCTCCCAATTAAAAACCACCGACCGAAATGCGAACTTACCTTAGATACTAATTGGTTAATTAGTTTTGATTTAACCAACTTAATGATTTGGGTTCAACCACTGAGCCATAATCAAGATCCATTTGGTCTAATCAAAGACATGAACTTGACTATCTACAACTATTGTATTGGTTCTAGAGAAATTTTGATTTAATCAAATTCAATATTTGGTTAGATTTAATTAATTTTTTTAGTTAGTCCATTAGCTCTTTGATTCTAACCTTAGGTCTAACCGAATTAAAAGGACTTGATTTAAGCTAACCCATGCTCCATGTTTTATGTAATATCACTAGATTTCAAATCATAATTCTAGATCTAATCAACTCAATACTTAATTCTCAATTAAGTTTTGCATCAACATAGTTAAGGTTATGATTTGAAATAATTTTATCCTTTTATTTTGTAAATAATTTACAATAAATTTTATGCAAAGATTTTTTATTTTGAAACTAGATTGACTCAATCACTATTGAGCTGGCTACACAAGAAGACTGGGTCGATTCAGTTCAAAATTGGATCAGCTCAGTAATTGTGCAAGCACAATTCAAGAAGTTTTAGATCTGAAAATTATTGCATAACACTAAAATAAAATCAATCAAAATACTTTTAGATCATATCTAAAACTTTTTATGATTCAAATTTTTATTTTTTTATAATTAAAATAATTTTTATCACATAGATTAGATGTCTTACATTTCATACAACTTTGTATCACATACAACAAATCTAGGGTTTCAAGATCTAGGATTTTATGGAAAAATAAATTTTTTCTTTTACGTTCTTCTTCATGGGATCTAATCACATGATACTCCTATATGTCATAAGAGTACCCCATCGAATGGAAAGAGAGGGCCTTTAAATTCTTTTTGCTCCTATGATCAGACGGCCTGGTGATCAACCCAATCCAAGTACTTACTAATCGGATCATCTAATCTAATCACATACCATATATGAATAAATTTAGATCTAATCTAAATTATATTAGATCTAATTATAATCTTAGATCATATCTAAATTAGATCATAAACATCACATATATGATATAAAATTAGATTTTATCAACGATCAGCACAAACTAGGATAACCTTTTTACTATAAGGGGTAAATCCTATAGCAGGACAACCTTATGTCAGTTTGTGTGATCAACCATTAATTAAATTTAGATCAAAATATCATATATCAGATTTAAATAAAATTAAATTTTAGATTTAATATACACATAAATCATGTCATATAGAATCTAGGCTCTGATACCACTGTTGGGATGCATAGGATTTCATGCATATATTTCAAAACTTTTTTAAAAAAAAAATTACAGTGAAAGATAATTAGATTAATCAAATTAATCTAATATACATATGATCTAATCATCAAATCAACCTACTCTAGGATCTATGATATGTTATGTTGCATACAAAATCTGAAAGATACTGAAGATAAAATCAGCATGCATGCATGGGAGCAGTAGATCACATCTATTTTTAATCTGAGTTTAGAACTCGATACCTGAGTGTGGATCGATGATCATCACTATTGAGAATATGATAGAGAAGGTCCTTGCAAGTTGCTCATAGCCCTACATGCGTCCGACCTCTACGAAAAATCTACTCGAAGCTCCGATCTGATCAATCTTCTCGGGAGTGTTAGCTCACGTGAAGATCTTCTTTTTGGCTGATCTGGATCTGTTCTTCAAATTTCTAAAATTTTCTCTGAGATTGAAGATAAATTTCTAGAGGAGATGAAGAGGTGAAAGAAAGATAGAGAAAAAAATAACTTTTTTCTAATTTATTCTCTCTTCCCAAACTCAAAGGATCAAAATTCTGAAATTCAGATTTTTGTGCACACCCCAAGAGAGAGGACCCTCCTCTCTATTTTTCATGTCATGAATCATGCCCAAACTTCTATCACATGAAGAACTCTCATATCGTATCTTACATGCACAAAGAAAACCACAAATACCCCTTTTATAGGCATGTAAGGAGGTGGGGTGAAGAGTCCTAGTGATCTTGGACTCTCACAGGATTCTACTTTCCTTCACAATTGTATATCCCAAAATATATCAAAAAAATATGGGACACCCCTTCTCATATTTTTTTACCATAAATAGTTCTCCAACTAATCTCTCACAAAAAATCTCTCAAAATGTTGCACATATAAGGAGAAATAAATTTATTGGCGTGGAGAGGTTGATCTAGATGAGAAAGATTCTCCTCATAAGAAATATTTTAAAATTTAATTTTAGAATTTTTCTTTTATCAAAACTAATTTATTTTTGGATGTGAGATAGATAAGTGAAAGCACTCTTTGGTATGAAAAAATCTCACACAAAATGATTTTGTGTGTGGAGATATATGACATGCAAACTGGGTTGGCATAGGGAGAAGAGTCCTATTCCAATAAGGACTCTAAATTTTTTTATTTGAATCTAAACCAAATCACATCTGGTTTAGCCCTAATAAAATATATAAAACTTAATTTAATTAAGTTTATAAATTTTTAATCAAATCTTAATGAAATTAAAAATTGATTGAACTAAAATTTTGATCAAATCAGGGACAATTCTCTTTTAGCAATTAGGTCATCTCATAACCTAATTGGGTCAAACCTAATTGAATCCAATTCAATTAAATTTTATTTAATCCTTTTTACTCAATCAAATTGAGATAATCAGTAATCTAATTGTTAATTAATTCTTTATTAATTTACTAACACTTGATGAATTAATTTATTATAACTTTTGCATAAGGTTAATCATCAATCAAATTGATGATTAAGCTCTTAAACGATTCTTAATCGTTGATCGGCCATATGATCAGTCAAAAACTTCTTTTGAGTGTGATCCCATAGGTTTGAACCTAAATCAGTAGCACAAGAATATCTTTCTGAACCAATCGATGTAACTATCTAGCAATGATGACCTAATGTTCGGATAGGTCGAATGATGGCGAAGCAATATTCAAGAACCTATTGGCGTATGGTTATCGTATAATTCATCTTTTTGACCCTAATGCTCAAGGATGATCTAAAATTTAACTGTCAATCTGAGATAAGTCATCCATATTATATTTTAATTTTTTTTAAATCCATCATCTGGATTATTCAGGCTTAGATTTTGCTAAATTAAAATACATTGATGCATATCTCCTATTAATTCGGAGGGGTCAATCCCATCTTGACTCACGCACTGACTTGACAAATACTTGACTGCACCCAAAAATCTTTCATCACTAAATTTAAAACTTAATTAGTCCGACATCAAAGTACAGTGAGTTGCTTGCAAGTCACCGTGGTGATCTCAGGTCAGAGGGACACTTATACCCATATCCTTCGTGAGCTACCCTTGACAGCAGAGTAATCCGCAGTTGGTCACGTTCAGTAATGATATATTTTTATATCTCACCTGCATGCCATACCAATATCTCCACATCATTTGGTTATGAAGACAACCAATGTATATGGCATACAATGACCTACACTTGATATTGCTATCACCTTAGTAATAGCGTATCGTTTGATCGCGAACCAATTTAAGGACTACGTGATAAATCTTCTTTTATTGATCAAAGTAGTCCTAAGAACTTCATCATAATATAGAAATTCGTTAGAAGATATAACCTTGTAATAAAAAATACCATATAATTTTTATTATTTATGAATTTATATACATTTATAATTAGCACAATCGTCAAACGATTGACTTTAGGACATATTTTTCAAAAGATTATACTCTTTATAATTTATATATAAATTATAAATTAATAAATATTATTTGACATTATTCATCACAAGGTGTACATCTTCTTTATTAAACTCTAATTTGTGATGAAGTCCTTAGAATTATATGACAATCGATAAAGGAGGATTTATCGAATAGTTTTTAAACATGTTTGCGATCAAATGATACGTCATTAAGAGACGATGATGTTTATCAAGTGTAGATCGTTGTATGCCATATTGGTTGGTTGTCCTCTTAACCAAGGAGTGTGAAGACACCGATATGGCATATAGATGAGATGTAGGAGTACATCATTACTGAATAGGTGACTCACCTGCAGAGTACTCTGCTGTCAAGGGTTGCTCAAAATATGGATATAAGCATCCCTCCAACTTGAGATCACCATGGTAACTTACAAGCAACTCACTGTGCTTTGATATCGACTACTTGAATTTTTAATTCAGTGATGGAAGGTTTCTGAGCATAGTCAAGTACTTCTGATAGTCGGTGTGTGGATCAAGATGGGATTGATCCCTTCGGATTTTAGGAGTTGATGCGTCACTGTATTTCAATTGAATAAGACCTCAGCTAGGGCAATCTATATGATAGATCACAGAATTTGATAAAAATTTAAATATAATATGAATGACTAATCTAGGGTTGATAGTTAAACCCTAGATCGTCCTAAGCATTTAGGATCAAAGGGATGAATTATGCGGTAACCATATTTTTAGATTTTTGAGTATTATCTTACAAATATTCGACCTATCTGGATGTCAAAAATCATTGCTAGATGGTAACTTTGATTAGTATAGGAAGTAGTTCCAGTGCTACCAGCTTAGTATTTGAATCTATGGAGTCACGTATATAAGTCAGAGAAAATAGAAAAGAATTGATCTAAATCTATTAGTTTAATTAAGAAGTATGTGACTTGATTGAACAAATAGATTAGTTTAATTGAGAATTAAGTAAGAGGTCATATGTGAAAGAATAATATCCTACAAGCCAATTGCGTATGGAATATGATAAGATATTTTTTGTAATTTATCTTTCAGACTCATATAATTGATATTTATATTATTAATAAAATAGATATTTTTGATTCATTATATGCTGCATCTTATTGTTCTTAAGATTATAATGAATCCCATAGATCTGGGTAATAATTTTAGGATCGTGAAGAGATCATGCCAGTGAGATCTAAATCCTTGATAGTCCTGATCTAAAATATTTTTAGTCATTGGTACATTGAGTCAGAGATCAATGATACCAATAAGACTGGCATGTCCTATGTATGCTCAGAAATAAGGATGGTTGATCTCACAACCACTTGTGTGGTGACACTAATATAAAGATATGGGTGCTTATTAGAGAATGAATTCACTGAATTAACCTACAAGAGAATATCAGATGGAGTCTTATTTACATATCAACTGATGTTTCTCTAGTAGGAGTTGTGCAAGTGATCATTTGATCTGAGATCACCATGGTACCTTATGTACTTGGATCTATATTTTGATCCACTTTCTAACTTAGTTCTTTGATCCTTGTATGGGGTGTTTTGGATATGGTGAAGAGTGCATGGAGGTTGTGAGTGATCAATAAGGAATCAGTCATTCCTAATAAAGGGAGCGAACATCCTATGTGATCTCATAGGTCGATGATTCGGAAGTCTTTGGCCAAAGCAAGATGATAATTAGAAAAAAAATTTTAATATATCACCAACTGAATCATCTCCTTCAGATCAAGATACATAAAGATAAGTGATTGAGTTTGATATATTTTCATACTCACAGCTCATCTGGAATGTTGTTTGACTGAAGTATTAAATTACATGATAACTTACCACTGAAGAGTATTTTGATAATTTTCTATCAAAATTTTAAAATCTTTTGGATAGTCATGACATATTGTTAGATATTAATCTTAACTTATAGATTCATCAAAATTAAAAGAGTTTAATTTTGGAATCAATTTGAAAGAGTCCAAGTTGTTTGGGACTCTTCAGATGACCTAATCTCAACGGATTAGGGTTATGTCGAAAGTCTTGATCCACTACTGGCTAGATTTAAAACTCAATGTGTTACACACTTTGAGATTTAGCCTTGGTCTGATCTAATTAGAATTTAATATAAATTTTATAGGTTAATTTGATATGCTAGCACATTGCATTAACCCAAGTTCCTAAATTGGTTTAGATCAAAGTGTTTGAGCTAACCTAGACTAGTTGCCTTTGATCTAATGGGATTGGGTCAATTTAGATTGGATCCTTATCCAACTTGAGATAGTTTCAAGTGGATAAGGACTCCTCTGTGCCCATAAGAAGCCACACTAAAAATAAATGCTGGCCCACCTCTTTTCAGCATGTGAAGTTGGAGAGTCTTTCTTCATGAAGGCTCTTAACTATACGCATTGCCTTAAAAGATAAACCAAAAATCCTTTGATTTGTCACCAAAATTGAATGAGATTTTTATAGCATGTAGAAGAAGGAGAGTCCTTCTGTGAAAAGTCTCTCATGCACCATAATTCATAAACAATGAATTTATTCATTGCAAAAGAAAATGGAGCGACAATGGTTGGCACCCCTTCATCCCATAACATGTCTCTTGGTCCCCTATTTATATGGGACATCCCACATGGCTTGCTGCTATGATTTTAGGTTGAAACCAGAGATTAGGGACATAGAAATCCTAAAAAAAATTTTGAAAAAAATTTGAGAAAAAGGCAAGGGAAAATTGAGTGGCAAAAGTTGTAAGAAGGGTGGTGAGAAATTTAGCAAGAGTTGCTAGTATGCCCTAGGGTTTGATTTTTCCATGTGTTGGAGCCAAAAATCAAATCTTAGATTGTGAGACATCTGAAGAGTATCTTCTTAGTGTGATCCTAGTGATAAGTTTGGAGGCAACTAGGTTTTGGCGCTATCGTACCACGAGTTTGAAGCTGACAGTGTTCTTGAGAAGATAAGGCTGCGGCGACACACTGGTTAGGAAGGACCTTGGCCAACTTTCATGTGGATCACCATTGGAGGACTTTGACTTTGGAGTCTTGTGGAGAACACCAACATGCCACTTTATCTTTTTTAGTAAAAGTAAAAATTCTATCTCTTTTGCATGCTTGTTTTTATTTTATCGATATCGACAAGGTGATTCTAAGGTTTGAATTCTAGCTTGATAGTTTTATTTGATAAAGCTATTAACTTATTTATTTTTAAAATTTTTAAAATTATTTTTTACTATATGGTTAGATTTCAACAGTAGTACCAGAGCCATCCTTATCACATTCGATCAAACAAGTACAAAATAGTTATATAGAATTGTTATTGATCATATATTGCCAAATATGTTACATTGATTTTTAGCATTGATCTTTAATCTCAAAAAATATTTTTGACTTTGTATATATCATGATTTTAAATTTTAATTATTAAAATTATAAATTTTTGATAATTTGAAATTTATTTTTATCATGATAGCTTCATGCTTAAATCGATGTATGGTTAAGGGTGTTATGCATGCCTAATATGATTAGGGGTTGCTTTATTTCTCAATATGCTTGTCATATATTATGACTTCTAATGCACCCTTATTTAAATTTTTGGCATAATTATATGATTGCTATTGTGATTTGTGTTTACATGCTATATTGCATATTATGTAGAGTACATTTTATGTAGATGTAGTTAGGATGTGCCGAGACTAGTTCAAAGTCCCTTATAGAAATTATATTAAGTTGTAATATTGGGATTTACTTTCAATTCAAAAGTTAAATTTTTTAGATCAATTGGTGTCGAAGAAAGTATGAAAGGTAATTTTTTAATTAGGTCCATATGCTGGCCTGGCTAACTCTATTGGTGTCTAAGAAAAGCTATGGGGTGCCTCCCATCTACTGACTTAGCCAATTTGGTCTTATTAAATTTCAGACTTAGATTGATTAGTGATATGGACATTACAAGGGCTTTCCTTCGAACTTGATCGATAGAGTATATAAAGTCTTAGTAAGCTTGTTGTGCTATCTACAAGGCTTACTATAAAAATTGATATGATGTTGATCAAGTATATTTTGATGCTTATGGCATATTTTGAATAGTATTACTTTGTTGTGCTATCCACAAGGGCAGTATTATTTAAGTATGACCATATGGGATTGAAGGATCAACTTAACTAGAACACTATAGTTTGTTGTGCTATCCATAAAGCTATATGTGATCTAGAGGCTAGAGAGAAAAATATTGAGAATTGTAGAGGTACAACTGGTAAAGAGTTATCTACTCTTGAACTCATGAATACTTGTTGTGCTATCCACAAGATATTTATGAGAAATAGGGATCTCAACCCCACTAAGAAACATGAGTATGTTTCTCAATTTTCATATTTGAGGGACTATGAAGTTCGATAAAATAGTGAGAGACATAATTAGATAAAAATCCTAGTCTAGTTGTGAATGTCTTCATGAGTCGTTCGCTTATATTATGTTCTTGATATTGTAGATTAACTACAAACATGACATCCTCACTTTTACTTAAAGGTATCCTAGATGCAAACAATTTGATCGGATGTAACTATATCGACTGATTAAGGAACCTGAGAATTATTCTCACTCAGGAGAAAGTCTCCTATATTCTAGATACACCTGCATCAGATTTTTTTGGAGAAGATACTTTTGAGGAAGAAAGGACTACATACAAGATGTGGAAAGATGACAGTGTGACTGTCAAATGTATCATGCTTGCCTCCATAAGCAACGAGCTTTAAAGGCAGCATGAGGACATGGGTGTTCCCTCTATACTCCTTAATCTTAAGGAGTTATATAAAAACAAAATCGAACTGATCGATATGAGATATCAAAGCAATTATTCCATGCCCGCATTACTGAAGGCACCTCGATGCAAACGCATATCCTGAAGATGATTGATTTGATCACTCGTTTGGGATGGTTGGATTTTGCCATGGATGGTAAACTGAGCCAGAATTTGATCTTGTAGTCTCTCTCAGACTCCTTTTCTCAATTTGTCATAAATTATCATATGAACAAACTAAACATCAGCCTGCCAGAACTGCTGAACATGCTGAAAACAGTAGAGAGCCATTTCAAAGATGAAAAAGCTCTGGTACTTCTTGTTGATAAGATTGATAAGAAGAAGACAAAGAAGGGTTCTAAGAAAAAGATGAATCCTAAGGTTGGCATCTCCAAGAAGAAGGCGAAGAAGGTTTCCGCCAAAGGTACTTGCTATCACTATGGCAAGGAGGGCCATTGGAAGAGAAATTGCAAAAAGTACCTTGCAACCGTGAAACCAGCAAACGTTGCTAAAGATTTGTATGTGATATTAACTAATTTATCATTAAGTACTTTACTTTCAGATTCTTGGATATTGGATACCACCCGTGGTTCATACCTTTATAAATCATTGCAGGGTCTACAGAAAATAAAGAGTCTGAATAAAGGTGACTTCGAGCTATTTGGTGCTAGTGGAGAGTCTATTTAGGCCGAAGCCATAAGAACCAGGGTTTTGAAGTTGTCTTCAGATAAAATTTTAGAACTGAAGACTTGTTATTATATTCTAAATATTGTTAGAAATATTATTTCTATACCATTGTTATTGGAACAAGATTTTGAAATAAATGTAAAGAACAATGGTTGTTCTATATATTTTTCTAATGAATATTATGGAAGTACTTTTATTGATAATGATCTTTTATTTCTTTCACTTAATGATAATATATTTCATATTGATAATATGAAGAAAAGAAAGAGAGAGGATGTGAATGTCACATACCTCTGGCATTACCAACTTGGCCATATAAATAAGTCAAGAATTAATAAGTTATTCAAAGATAATTTCTTTGATCCTTATGATTATGAATCATATGAAACTTATGAATCTTGCCTCATGAAAATAATGACCAAGACTCCATTTACTGGACATGAAGAAAAGATGAGTGACATTTTGGACCTTGTACATACTGATGTATGTGGTCCAATATCGACTCAGATGTGGATATTCTTATTTCATCATATTTATTGATGATAGGTCTAGATTTGGATATATGTATTTAATGAAATACAAATCCAAACTCTTTGACAAATTTAAAGAGTATCAAAAAATGGTTGAGAAACAAATCGATAAAAGTATCAAAACTCTTTGATCAGATCGAAGGAGAGAATACTTGTCTAGTGAGTTTCTTGATTATTTAAAATAAAATAGAATACTCTCTCAATAGACACCTCCTTATACTCCATAATTAAATAGAATTACGAAAATGAGGAATCGTATCTTATTAGATATGGTGCAGTCCATGATGTGTTTCACGAATCTTTCGATATCTTTTTGGAGATATGCTCTCGAGGCCGCAGCGTATATTTTAAATAAAGTGCCTTCTAAATCTATTTTTAGTACTTCATATAAAATATGAAAAGAAAAAAGATCCAATCTTAAGCATCTTAAGATTTGGGGTTGCCCGACTTATGTGAAAAATATTGATGGACATAAGCTAGATGCTAGATCAAAAAAATACAGATTTGTAGGTTATCCCGGTTATCCCAAGAAGAGTATAGGATACTACTTCTATAATCTTACTCAACAAAAGGTGTTTGTTGGTAGGCATATCATTTTCTTGGAGAAAGAGTTTATACAAGAAGGAGGCAGTGGGAGGTCTATCGAACTTAAGGAAGTTCAAAACTTATAATTCATCTAGGATTCATAAAATGGTTCTCAACTAGATGTGCCTATTGTTGAGGCACAGCCACTACACACACCTCCTCTCTGAAGGCCGAATAGAGTGCGTAATGTACCACTTAAGTATGGATTTGTCATTGAGAATGACAATACATCCCACATCATTGAGAATGATAATCGCACGATCTATTTGGAAGCTGTTATGAGTAGTGACTCTAACAAATAGCTCAATGCCATAAAATTTGAAATGAACTTCATGTATACTAACCAATTTTGGACTTTGGTTGATGCACTTGAGGGTGTGACACCAATAGGCTGCAAATGGGTCTTCAATAAGAAGATTGGAGCAGATGGCCAGGTAGAGATCTATAAGACCAGGTAAGTGGCAAAAGGTTTCAGACAAAAATAAGATGTTGATTATGAAGAAATCTTTTCATCGATAGCCATGCTCAAGTCTATTCGAATTATGTTTGCTATTGCAGCATACCATGACTATGAGATCTAGTAGATGGATGTCAAGACTGCCTTCTTCAATGAAAATCTTAAGGAAGAAGTCTATATGACTTAGTCAGAGAGATTTGTCTCTAGTGGGAGAGCAAATCAGGTATACAGCTGAATAGATCCATATATGGATTAAAACTAGTATCGAAGAGCTGGAATATTCATTTTGATGAGACAGTCAAATTGTTTGGCTTCATCAAAAATATGGATGAACTTTGTGTGTACAAGAAGACTAGTGAGAGTGCTATTATCTTCTTGATCCTGTATGTGGATGACATACTACTCATTGAAAATGATATCCCAATGTTGCAATCAGTCAAGACTTGGCTATCACAAAAGTTTTCCACGAAAGATTTGGGTGAAGCATCCTATGTACTTGGTATAAAGATCTATAGGAATAGATCAAAAAAGATGCTAGGCTTGTCCCAGTCTAGGTACATTAATCTTGTGTTGAAGAGGTTCAACATGGAGGAAAGTAAAAGAGGTTACTTGCCCATAGATTATGGCATACAACTCTCTAAGAAGAAGTCTCCTAAGACACCTGAAGAGAGAAATAGAATGAGTTCTATTTCTTATGTTTTGACTATAGGATCAATTATGTATGCTATATTATGTACCAGACCTGATGTGGCTTATGCCTTGGGCATTGTAAGTAGATTTTAGGCTGATCCCGGGAAGGATCATTAAAAAACTGTGAAAAATATACTCAAATACTTGAGAAGGACTAGAGATATGTTTCTAATATATAGTGGATCTGATTTAAAGTTAGAAGGTTATATAGATTCTAGTTTTCAATCTGATCTAAATGATAGCAAATCTATATCTGAGTATGTGTTCACTCTGTATAGTGGTGCAGTAAGCTGAAAAAATTTCAAACAGTAAATTATTGCTGACTCGATCACTGAGGCTGAGTATATTGCTGCAAGTAAGGCTGCTAAGGAGGCCGTCTGGATGAAGAAATTCATCATAAAGTTGGGTGTGGTTTCAGAGATTGAACAATCAGTGCCCTTTTATTGTGATAATACTGGGGCAATTGCTCAAGCCAAAGAACCAAGGTCTTATCTTAAATCCAAGCACATCCTAAGATGGTTCCACCTCATTTGGGAGATAGTCGAAAGACATAATGTGATCGTGGAGTGAGTTGACACCAAGAACAATATAGCGGACCTGTTCACTAAGGCCTTGTTAATGCAGTAGTTTGACTGCTACCTTGATAGTATGGGTATGAAGTATAGGAGCGATTGACTTTAGTGCAAGTTGGAGATTGAAAGAATAATTTTCTACAAGCCAATCACATATGGGATGCGATAGGATATTTTTTATAATTTATCTTCCAGACTCATGTAATTAATATTTATATTATTAATAAAATAAGTATTTTTGATTCATTATATGCTGCATCTTACTGTTCTTAAGATTATAATGAACCCTATAGGTTTGGACAATGGTTTTAGGACCGTGAAGAGATCATACTAGTAAGATCTAAATCTTTGATAGCTCTGATCTAAAATATTTTTAGTCATTGGTACATTGAGTCAGAGATCAATGATACCAGTAAGACTGGCATGTCCTATATATGCTTAAAAATGGGGGTGGTTGATCTCATAACCACTTATGTGACGACACTAATATAAGGATATGGGTGCTCATTAGAGAATGAGTTTACTGAATTGACCTACAAGAGAATATCAGATGGAGTTTTATTTACATGTCAATTGATGTTTCTCTAGTTGGAGTTGTGTAAATGATCCTTTGACCTGAAATTACCATGATACTTTGTGTACTTGGATCCATATTTTAATCCACTTCCTAACTTGGTTCTTTGATCCTTATATGGAGTATTCTGGATATGGTGAAGAGTGCATGGAGGTTGTGAGTACTCAATAAGAGATCAATCACTTCTAATAAGGAGAGTGAATATCCTATGTGATCTCATAGGTCAATAATTTTGAAGTCTTTGGCCGAAGCAGGATGATAATTAGAAAAGAGTTTCTAATGTATCATCAACTGAATCATCACCTTCAGATTGAGATATATAAAGATAAGTGATTGGGTTTGATATATTTTCATACCCACAACTCATCTAGGATGTTGTTTGATTGAAGGATTGAATTACACAATAACTTGCCACTGAAGGGTATTTTGGTAAATTTTTATCAAAATTTTAAAATCTTTCGGATACTCATACACATTACTAGATGTCAATCTTGACTTATGGATTCATCAAAATTAAAAGAGTTTATTTTTGGAATCAATTTGGAAGAGTCCAAATTGATTGGGACTCTTCGGGTGACCTAATCTCATCGGATTGGGATAACGTCGAAAGTCTTGATCCACTACTGGCTAGATTTGAAATCCAATGGGTCACACACTTTAAGATTTAGTCTTGATTTAATTTAATTAAAGTTTAATATAAATTCTATGGGTTAATTTGATATGCTAGCACATTGTATTAACCCAAGTTCCTAAATTGATTTAGATCAAAGTGTTTGAGCTAACCTAGACTAGTTGCCTTTGACCTAATGAGATTGGGTCAATTTAGATTGGATCCTTATCTAATTTAAAATAATTTTAAGTGGAGAAGGACTCCTCTGCACCCACCAGAAGCCATACCAAAAATAAATGCCGCCCCATCTCTTTTCAGCATATGAAGTTGGAGAGTCCTTCTTCATGAAAGCTCTTAACTATACACATTGCCTTAAAAGATAAATCAGAAGTCCTTTGATTTGTTGCCAAAATTGAATGGGATTTTTATGGCACATAGAAGAAGGAGAGTTCTTCTGTGAGAAGTCTCTCATGCACCATAATTCATACATGATCAATTTATTCACTGTATAAGAAGATGGAGCGATAATGGTTGGCGCCCCTTCATCCCATGACATATCTTTCGGTCCCCTATTTATATGGGACATCCCATATGGCTTGCTGCTATGATTTTGGGTTGAAATCAAAGATTAGGGATGTGAAAATTATAAAAAAAATTTTGAAAAAAATCTGAGAAAAAGACAAAAAAAATTGAGTGGCAAAGGTTGTAAGAAGGGTGGTGAGAAATTTAGCAAGAGTTGCTAGTGTGCCCTAGGGTTTGATTTTTTCATTTGTTGGAGTCAAAAATCAAATCCTAGATTGTGAGACATTTGAAGAGTATCTTTTTGGCATGATCCTGGTAGCAAGCTTGGAGGTGATTGGACTTTAGCACGATCGTACCATGAGTTCGAAGCTGACAGTATTCTTGAGAAGACAAGGCTGTGGTGGTGCACTGGTTAGGAAGGATATTGGCCAACTTCCGTGTGGATCACCATTGGAGGACTTCTACTTTGGAGTTTTGTGGGGAACACAAATGTGCCACTTCATCTTTTTGGTGAAAATAAAAACTCTATCTCTTTTGTATGCTTATTTTTGTTTTATCGATATCGGCAAGGTGATTCTAGGATTTAGATTCTGGCTTGATAGTTTTATTTGATAAAGCTATTGACTTATTTATTTTTAAAATTTTTAAAATTATTTTTTGCTGCATGGTCGGATCCCAACAATATGGGAGTAAACAATTGACTTGGTCTAGCTAGCACTGGATATGAGGTTTAGGTTTAATTTTGGAGATGATAATGATCTGATCAATGATCTAAGAGATTTATGAAAAATTAAATTTATATCTTATTTAATTTAAATTAGATTTGATTTAATTAAAACTTAATTGAGTTAAAAATTTAAGCTAGATTTGGATCAGAATCCTAATAAGATTGGGATTGACAGGCTCTTCAAATTTAATTTGAATCAGGTTTGAATCGGATTCGAATCGAACCAAGTTTGACCTAATTTGGTTTAGAACCATAGAGTCCAAAATATCTTAGACTCTCTCTCATGGGAGGTTGACCAAAAGAAGGAGGGAGCGATGATTTTTTCTCCACTTTATTCCTTGCGTGCATTGAAATTTATTGGCACAAAAGTTCGCATCAAGGTCTCCTCTTTGGAGAAGGTTAGGAATCCTAACTACTTCAGGACATGATCATGTACGTCAACTATAAAAGGGCAGCACCCTAACCAACGGTTGTTATGAATTTTTTTTTGTGTGACAAAACCATAACTCTGGTGAGAAAAAAGGGGGCGCTAATCTGGTTTTGGCATGGGATTCTTTTCCTCTTGGTGTGGACTTCTTGCATGCTAATTTTGGAGATGCCTTCTTTCTTCCCTGGCATGAAGTTTCTTTGGGCACTCTCTTTTGGATGTGAAGACTCCCTACCAGGCATCCCCAAGGAGAGGAAATTAGATCTCCTCTCTTCTCTTGCTTTCCTTCTAAGGATTGATGCACAGGGCTTTATCCCTCTTTCCTATGGAGCCTGGCGGGCGTGCGAAGTAGAGGGCCTATATGTTCAGGTCTCGCGAGGCTTTGGATTCAAGAAACCCTCAATATTTAATCTCTATTCTATTGTAGTTTATATAATTTATAAAGATTATAACTTAATTGAATAGAAAAATTTTTCAGATGCATCCTGATGATCCGATTAGATCGGACAAATTTTTTCTTCCACTGGTATCAGAACCAAATTGATATATAGATGCATGGATTAATTTTTTTTAATATTTTTATATGAGATATATACTCAAATTTTTATGATAGATAATAAATTTGAATTAGACCTATTAATATAAAATTTATAATCTAATTTTGATCAAGATTTCAAAAATTAAATCATTGGTTGATTGAAGGTTGTTATAAATCTATTATAACAGAAGTTTCTTGATATAGATTTTTATTAGATTAACAACCTGATTACATATCTATTTTAAATTTATTTTAACAAAATTTTTTATGAAATAGTTTGGGTTGGATATTAGACTTTATCAAAATTTGAATTGAATCTATTTTGACAGATTTTTAGATCTGATTTCAAACAAAATTTTGCACAATACAAAATCAGGTCTAACCAAAAATTTTATTTCTATACATTCTTGTGTGTGTTTGAATTATTTTTCTATATAATTTTAGATTTGAATTAAATATTTTATAATCTATATAAACTAAGTTTTAGAGCTGAAATATGTATATGATACATTTATCTAATTAGATTAGATGCAAAATATTAATGATATAATCATCTTTATAAGTGCACACCTAAATTTTTCTATATGTCGCATATGTAGATTGTTAGACAATATACATAAGATGCAATTAATTTTAAAAAGTAAATTTTTAATCTTAGTAGCCCAGTACTCAAATTGAGATGATCACCAAGCTGTCGGATTATAAGAGAATGTAGGAATTAAGTCTCTCTCTTACCTATTCGATGGGTTCTCTTATGACGAGTAGGGATGTCACTGTGATCAAGTCTCATGAAGAAGAATAGTAAAAAAAATTTTAAAATTATTTTGATCATGAATATATTTAGATTAGATCTAAAGTGATTTATAATTTATTACAATTTTAATGAAATAAATTTAGATATAAAATTTTATTTTATGATCTAAATTATATGTTATATATGATGTAATTTGAATTGATCTGAATATTGCTATGATACATGTGATGTATGTATGAGATTTGGATCAAATTAATGCATGTTTAATTATGGAACATAGATATAAAAATTAGATTTTAAGATCTGAAAATTACATGATATGTGATGTATACTTCACTTGAAACCCTAATAGAATAGTTTTACAAACTGAAACATACATTTCATATACTTAATTTGAAATTAAGTGATCTAAATTTGAAAATTGAAAATCTTAAGACATCTCATAAATTGATGAGCAATGGATTAGCACAAATCAGATCTTCTAATTGGATTAGACCTAGGGTTAGAAACAAATATGGACTAAACAAAAAAATTGAGTAAATCTAATCAAGAGTTGAATTAGATTAGGTCAGAATTTCTATAGATCAACCTCAATAGTTGTAGCTTGATCAAGTCCATATTTTTGACCATATCAAATGGATCAGATCATGGCTCAATGTTTTAGCCCAAGTTTTTTGATTGAACGAATCAAAACTAATCAACCAATTAGTGTCTAAGATAAGTCTGGTAATATTACTTCATAATATGATCGATGGTTTTTAATTGGCAGTCCGCTTACGTTGTTATTTCGTTGGTGTCTAGGGCAAGCTGAGGTAGACCCTCCCACCGATCTCACTTATTTGGTCAATATGTTAGATTATATTTTGATTAGGTCCCTGATTGATTCAAATTGATCCATGCCATTAAAATAAATTAGTGTGACTGATTTAGGTGTCTCTAGATCAGGCTTGTCTTTAGTCCAATTCAATGACTTGGTGAAGTCAGTGGGAGAATTTTTGACTCCTAGTTGATCTCTTCTCTCATTCTTAAATTATTAAATCAGTTTGACTGATTTAGGTACCCTTAGACCAGCTTGTCTTTAGTCTTCTTCATGACTTGATGAAGTCAGTGGGAGGATTTAGACTCGTTAGTCCAATGGACCAGCTTGTTTGATCCTTTTCATGATTTGGTGAAGTCAGTGGGAGGATTTAAGACTCATCGATCAATTACTTATCAAATCATTAATCAAATTTTTTAAATTAATAAATCCATAAGATGAGCTAGTTATGGAGATAACTAGATCATAGCCTCCTATTAAGGTGGATGATAATGGGTCCATTAGTTTAATAATCATTGGAGGCCCAAAGGCTTGGTGCTTATCTATCATTAGAATTATCATTTATAATATGATAACTCAGTCATGTCTCTTTGATAGGTGGTTAGGTTGGCCGACCAAAGTCGGACCTGATCATTTGTTGGTTAGATTGGCTGAGCATAGTCATGTTAATGGTTGGACCTAACCAGAATTTTCAATAGAGGCCTTAGCCTATTAAAATAAAATTTGAGATAAAATTATTACTAGAAATTATTTGAAGAAATAATTGGTTAAGAGCCTGCCCATAGATGCACATGGGTTGGTCGGCCAAAGTCGGGCCCTTATGCAGCCTGTGTGGATTTTAGTACCCACTAAGAAATTAAGGTAATTCTTTGAATTGAAGGTAAAGGTTATTAATTCAAATAAAATAATGGAAGGACCTTTAGATTAAAACCCAAATCTTTAAGATTAAATAATTCATATACTAATGATTTTTATTTTTCTTTCAGTAATGGCTAGTAATTTGTTGCTCCGCTCACTATTAGACAGTGACAAGTTTATAAGACTGAATTTTGATAATTAGTATTGAATATTGAGAATAGTTCTCGAGCATGAGAGGATCCTATATGTGATTACGGATGCTGCACCTGAAGTACCAACTCCCAATGCAGATGCGATGGTTAGAGACAGTTATCAGAAGTGGCTAAATTACTGTACAACAGTACATTGTATAATGAGGACTGCTATGAGTGATGAATTTAGTTATAAATTTGATGATGCTCAAATAAAAAAAATACTTCAAATATTGAACAAGTGTTTTAGCATACTTGAGAATTTGTCCTCAATAGGGCATCGGTCCTTTGAGAGAGGAAAGACAAGTATGGTGCAGTGGTATCATGCTAGGGCTTCCAAGCTTAATCAAACTAACCAGTGTAAGGCAGATCAGAGTTTGACAAAATGCTTCTTTTGCAAGAAGCTAGGGTACTGGAAGAAGAATTATCCTTGATATCTAGCTTTCCTTGAGTCAAACAGGTCTAGGAAGAGAAATCAGCAAAGGGTTGCTGGACAAGGTACTTATATGATAACACCTTATAATTTCTCTATCTGTGATACTACTATCTGGGTATTGGATACCGAAAGTCTGATTTATATTTACAATTCATTGCAGGGACTTCAGATTAGTAAAAAATTTGAGAAGAGTGAACGATTTCTGAATGTCAGAGATGGAAGAGCTGTTCCAATTCTAGCTATAGGAAAAGTTCAGCTTGTTCTCAATTCAAATATTATTATTTTAGATAATTATTATTATTGTCCATCTTTTCTTATGAATGTTATTTTCATAGGCCTTTTGACCAAGGATGGTCATAATTTTTCAATAAATTTTTTTTTATGATATCATTATGAATGGTGTCACGATTATGCATGGATAATTGAAACATGACATCATAGCCTGTTAGTATAATGTACACATCAAACAAACATCCTAAAATTGATAATGCCACAGATGCCTACCTTTGACATTGTAGGCTCGGTTATATAAATAAGAATAGGATAAATAGGTTAACTAAAGAGAGAATTCTCAACATCAATGATTATGAATTATTGTTGACCTGTGAGTTCTATCTGCTTAGAAAGATGACCAAATCATCCTTTACTGGAAAGGATGAATGAGCCAGTATTGTTTTAGATCTAGTACATAGTAATGTATATGGACCTGTGAACATAGGTGCTGAAGGAGGGTATTACTACTTCATTATATTTATTGACAACCTATCGAGGTATGGTTACGTCTATCTTATGAAGCACAAGTTTGAATCATTTGAAATATTCAAATAATTTCGTAATGAGATAGAAAAATAAACTGAAAAGAATATTAAAACTCTTCGATTAGATCGAGGAGGTGAATATCTTTTCAATAAATTTTTGATATATCTAGAAGAGAATGGGATTCTCTCGTAATAGACGTCTCCTGAAAGGAAGAATCGAACCTGGTAAGACATAGCTCGGTCCATGATAGGATCTGCGAGTCTGTCGATCTCTTTTTGGGGTTATGTCCTTGAGACTGTTTATTATGTTCTGAACAACGTTTTGAGCAAATCGATCACAAAAACTCCATATGAGATATGGATGGGCGTAGACTGATACCCTCTTACCTTAGATTTTGGGGTTGTTCAGTTTATGTAAAATGTTTACAGATCGATAAGCTTGGAATCCGATATGATAATTACTTAATTGTAGGGTATTCTAAGGAGTCTAGGGCATACTACTTCTATCATGCTAAAGAACAAAAGGTGTTCATCAGCAATAGGATATTTTTTTTTAGAATTTTTTTTTTTTGAGAAAAAACTGATGCCACTAAGATTGAACTTGATGAAGTTCAATCGGTAGAAGTATGGACACAAATAACTGAAATATAGAATCAAATTTGATTAGATCAAACCTAGAGCCTATTATTAAGGCACCTTTAAGGAGATCCAATAGCGTACTGCATCAACCGGATAGATACTATAATTTTTTGGTCTAGGATGGTGATCCTGTTGAACTTGATGAAAACAACGAGGATCCAATCACCTATATGGATGTCATGTAGAGATCCGACTCTGACAAGTGGCTTGAAGCCATAAAATTCGAGATGGAGTCCATGGAGATGCTTGGTGTATGGATACTAATTGATCCATCTGAAGGGATAAAATCCATAGGGTGTAGATGGTTTTTCAAAAAGAAAAGCGGTGCAGATGGAAATGTGGGGACATTTAAAGTCTATTTGGTTGTCAAGGGATATTGTCAATGATATAGTATTGTCGATGAGATATTTTCTCCTATGGCAATGCTCTCAAAGTTGGAATATATATTTTGATAAGATCAGAACGTATGGCTTCGTTAAGAACAGAAAAGAATCCTATATATATAAATAGGCTAATGGTTCTATATTCATATTCCTTATACTGTATGTAGATGATATACTCTTGATAGAAAATGATATTCTTGCTTTATAAAGTATAAAGCTGTGACTATCATCATAGTTCTCCATGAAGAATTTAGAAGAAGCATCCTACATCCTAGGGATAAAAATCTATAAAGATAGATCTAAAAGGTTGCTTATGTTGTCCAATCCACGTATATAGATACCATGCTGAAACAGTTCAGCATGGAGAATTCAAATAAAGGCTATCTTTCGATAGACTATGGAATTACTCTCTTTAATAAAGATTGTTCGATAACTCCACAAGAGAGAGAGTACATGAGTAGAATTTCATATAATTTGATAATGGGGTCTATCATATACGTCATGATATGTATGGGGCCGGATATGATATACTCATTAGGGGAAGTGAGTAGGTATCAATCTGATTCGGATGAGAACCATTGGAAGGTTGTAGAGACAATCAAGTATTTGAGAAATACCAAAAGGACCAATGGCTAATCTATGGAGACACTGACTTATGGGATATATTGATTCCAATTTTAATCAGACCATGATAATAGCAAGAGTGTGCCAGGCTATGTATTTATCCTAAATGGAGGAGTGATATGCTGAAAAATTTTAAGCAGTTCAAAATAGTCAATTCTATTTGCAAGACAGAGTACATTGCAGTATCCGATGTTATTAAGGAAGCAGTTTGATTGTGGAAGTTCATTAACGAGCTTGAAGTGACATTCTCCATTGATGGTCCAGTCCTTGTATTATGACAACACTAGAACCATAGCTCAGACTAATGAATAGTAGTCCCACCAAAGAACCAAGCATATTCTGCATCGCTATCACCTTATCCGTGAGATATAGATCAAGGTAACGTCAACCTTTAGAAGATCGATGGAAAGGAGAACTTGACCGACCCATTTGCTAAAGCCCTCGAAATGAAAGAGTTCAACGAACTCAAATGGAAGATGGGTATTAGATATTGTACTGATTGACTTTA
Source organism: Elaeis guineensis (assembly GCF_000442705.2). Classification (NCBI taxonomy): domain Eukaryota; kingdom Viridiplantae; phylum Streptophyta; class Magnoliopsida; order Arecales; family Arecaceae; genus Elaeis; species Elaeis guineensis. The sequence goes on from NC_026002.2 coordinate 42,234,961, forward strand.
GTCCAAGTAAGAGTTGTTAGAATATGTCCTAAAGCCAATCATTTGGATAATTATGCTCTTTATAATTTGTATATGAATTATGAATTAATAAATATTATTTGGCATTATTCATCACAAGATGTACATCTTCTTTATTGAACTCTAATGTTGTGATGAAGTCCTTAGAACTATATGACAATCGATAAAGAAGGATTTATCGAATAGCTCTTAAACATGTTCGTGACCAAATGATACATTATTAAGGAACGATGATATTTATCAAGTATAAGTCATTGTGTGCCATATAGATTGGTTGTTCTCTTAACCAAGAAGTATAAAGATACTGAAATGGTATACAAATGAGATGTAGGAGTACATCATCACTGAACAGATGACTCACCTATTGATAAGTATGTAAATTTATCCATAGAAGCATTAATTTATCAATCAAATAATCTTTATTTTTTAAAATTGATGCTTCTTCGTATATTTTATAGAAAAGAGGTGCACCAACATGAAGAGCCTAATTCGCAGATTTAAAAAGATTATATGTGGCAAAAAAATAGAGTTAAAATAGATTTAAAATTAAAATCAAAAATCCATCGAATCAAGCTATAAAATGATGGTCCACCGTGGACCACTTGATCTTTCTGTGATGTACGGAAGGGAATACGAATGAATGCTGTTTGTTGGACGCACGTGGACCAAGGGGAATTAAAAGTAAGGGACCCATGGAGTGTTTTGGTAAGTGTAAGGAGGGAGTCACGGTTGGCTCTTGGAAGGGAGAGGGACCCATCAATCAGATTGCATGATACCAGTTGATTATATATGGGGGAATAAATTAGTTTTGGCAAGGCGTTTGATGCTAGACCAACATGCGAGCTAGAATTGAATGCGGCAACAAAGGAAAGGTGGACGCGCGCATTGGCTGGAGGATTCAAACGTGCGGGCATTGGTTCAAATGAAGCAAGCAGGGGTGCATCCTTTCATTAGTCCCATGTCTAAAAAAATATAAAAAAAATTCTCTCCTCCTAACATCTATAAAAAGATCTACATACCTCCTCTTTAGAATCATCTCTCTCTCCATATCATAATTCTTGTAGGGAGCCCATGTGACAAGCAAGCATATCCACCCTTTAAATTTTTTTAGCCATCTTTTTCTCACTTTCTTCCATCCTTCCACATACGAGAAGAGAGATTGGCCCCAAGCTAGATTCTATGAGAGAGTTTTGTTTTGTTTTATTTTTATTTTCTGCTCCAACTCCAAGCCTCGTTAATGGCTTAGGAGTTAAAATCTTTTGTATCAGAATTTTTACTCAGCAATAAATTAGTTTTTTTCTATTTAATTTCTATAATTTTAATTTCTGCAATAGAGTAATTTAAATTTCTGTATCTTTTAATTCTATAATTTTTAATTTTCATAAATTAAATTTCTGCAAGTAGCATAAGATTTTATTTTATTTTACTTTTTTTTCGGACTTCAAGTCAAACTATGAATAGAAGCCTTCTTCTTTGAATTTTTTTTATATTTTTAATTTTTAGAGTCCTCTTTTCATCTCTCTTGTCAAGAGACTTGATGGGCTATCGTTGGATTAGAACTTCTTCATAGTCCATACTTAATTCGATGCAAGAGGAGATGATTTGTAGAAGGCTCATAAATCTCTAAATCCTTTCTTCTCTTTTTTTGTGGAAACTTTGATGGGTTATAATTAGGTTTGAGCCCCGTCATAGCCCATACTTGGGTAACACAGGAAAAGTAGTTGAAAGAAAAAGTCTCTTAATTAGGATAAAAATAAAATGCTTGATGGATCATAGTTGAGTTAAATCTTTTCATGATTTATGTTTATTCATGTTTTACACCTTGATCAAGGGATAATATGAGAGAAACCATGGGAAGGCCCTTCAATTTATTGGTCTAGGAGATTCAAAAGTCCTAGATCTTTTAGCTCATTTATCTTTATAATTAATTAATTTACCACTTTTATAGTTAGTAATTCAACAAACAAATTCTTCTCCTCTGTTAAAGCTCGCCTGAGCAAAATATTTGAACATACTTTAAAATCCAGTTCTTCATGGGATCGACCCATACTCGTCGGACATGCTACATTGCACACTGTGCGCTTGTGGTATAATTTAAGATACATCAAGTTTTTTGCACCGCTATCGAGAAATTGACATGTTTAAATTGTGTTTCAGATTCTTGTTCTTCGTACTTTTAGTTTTGATTTTAGTAATTTCTTTCTATCTTCTTTTAGTTATTTTAGTTAAATCAAAATCTATTCTGACATAAAGTTTATCTGACATAACAAGAAGTTACATTGTATGGTTGTCTTAAAATAGATTTTGATTTGCATTAAAAAAAAATTATTACCTTTAATTCTTAGATTTCTCCTTTAATTGCTGTTTTATTTGCTTAGTTGATTTTCTACCTTTAATATAGATTAGATTTTTTACATTATATTTAGATTGCTTAAGTTTTCTTTTCTTATTAGCTGATTTAATTTTTTTTTAGTTAAATCTCTTTATTTCTTTTATAACTCACTGATGTATTCAAAACTTAATATTTATTTTAATTTTTATAATTAGATTAACATAAAAAAAATACTAATCACATAAGATTTATCTAATATAAAGAAATACCTAAACTTTAAAAATCTTCCATTTTATTTGATCATCTTTCTTTTTTTGCATTGTATTTTCATAATATATCTAAAGGGCATCACCCATTAATCAGATAAGGTGAGAATTTGATTACCCTTAGCCCATAAATTATTTTTTTGCATCTACATAACCTAGCCCTTAATAAAATTGATTAGACGTCTGCCCTAGGGATATCCGAGCTCATTAGAACAAAAAAATCTAAGAGTTGGACCGGGTTCAAGTTGGTTAGCCTGTCGGTGTCTAGGAAAGTGGTTCAGAAACTACATTTCAAAGAAAAATAGTTATCTAATTAGGTCCATTGCAAAAGTATGGGGAGCCTCCCACCAATCTTACACTTATCTGACTAATTCGGTTAGCCGATTTTAAATTTAGAGTGCTCGAAAATAACTTTGGCAGTTAGGAGCTATCTAGAGTTAGGAGAACTTTAGTTAGGATTCTTCTTTTTTCTCTTCTTTTCTTTTGATTAAAAACTTGATTGAAAACAACATAAAAAAAAATTTAAAAAAACATCCAAAAAATAGAAGACAAAGTGATTTCTCTACTTTTTTCATAGAGAAGGGTGTCGGGTTGACTAGTAAGAATTGATTCGATTCCTGTTTCAAATCCAACAACTTCTACAATAGAAGAACCTAATCAATCCCAAACCCTTAAAGATTTATGTCATCTAGTCAGTTTCGTTCAACTTTCTTGCATCAAGTTACCCCAACCCATCACAAATAACTTTAAAATTAAATCTCAAATTATCAATATACTTCCAAAATTTATGAGAATAGAGGATGCATACATATTCATTAGAGAGTTTGAAGAGGTTTGTGCAACCATGAGGCTGCAACAACTATCAGAGGATGAGGTTAAGCTAAGACTAATCAATTTTATCCGAAAGGATAATACTAAAAAGTGGCTCTATAATCTTCCAAATCAATCTGTCACAATCTGAGAGGGCTTTGTAAGAGTGTTCCTAAAAAAAATTTTTTTCTATCACAAAATAGCTAGGATTAGGAATGAGATAAATCAATTTTACCAACTAGCTGACGAATCATTCTGAAAATACTTCGATCACTTTAAGAACCTCTTGACCCAATGCCCACACCATGGAATAGAGACCTGGAGGCTATGTCAGATAATTTATGAAGGACTAGATTCAAATTCTAGAACCATATTAGAGTCCATGTGCCAGGATCAATTCATATACAAGGAACCCACTGAAGTCTGATAATTTCTAGAAGATCTAGCTGAGAAGAATTTATAATGAGAAATAACTAGAGAACTTAAGAGACCGACACCTTCAAGAGGTGGAATGCACCAAATTTAGATTTTCCTCGCTGTAGAGGCCAAAATTGCAACCTTAGCACATAGGTTAGAGGCCTTAGAGACCAACCAGTGTGAACTAAGTTTCTGCACCCATGTGCAATGCATGTAGTGCACCAGACCATATCCTTGAGGAATGCCCCTTCCTGATGAACTCAATAAAAAGTAGATGTGCATAGATAAATGCCACATACCAGAGATCAGTGAACAACCCCTATGCACCCATATATAACCCAGGATGGAGGAATCATCCAAACTTCACATGGTCACAAAATCTAAATGTAGGTAGTCCTAGCTTCAACCAATAAAATTCAAGGTCTAACCCTATGATAAACAACCCACTAGATTTCAATAATAATGAGAAAAAATTTAGTTCTCTAGAGAAAAATCTAGAAGTCCTGATCAAATCTAATATTGACACCAATGCCACATTGAGTAATTTCATGCAAACCACGAGCCAACTCATAAATAATAATGTCCAGATCATTAGCCGTTTGAAAATATAGGTGGGTCAGCTAGCCTCTGCTATGAGTGAGCGAGAATGAGGTAGGCTATCTAGCCAACCTGAGCCCAACCTGAGAAACCAAAATGGTCCATGATCTCAATAAGAAAACCAAGTCAACCATGTGAATGCTATTGACACTTTAAGATCTAAAAAATAATTGGATAATAAGATAGGTACATCTGATGATAGAGAGAACTCACCTGTTGAGTCACTTTATGAACAACCTACTTTACAAACTCAAGCTCTGAAAATTAATAGTACATCAAGCCCAGAACCCATAATTCTTAGAGCTCTTTTTTCAAATTGACTAAGGTCCAATAAAAAATCAAAATATTTGGATAAAATTTTAGAGGTGTTTAAGCAAGTCCCGATGAATATCCTTCTTTTAGACATAATTAAAGAAGTTTCGACCTATGCTAAATTTTTAAAAGATCTTTGTACCAAAAAAAAGACCATCAATGTACCCAAAAGAGCATTTTTAGCAGTAAGTGTGAGCTTGTACTTATCTAATCATGTGCCAATAAAATATAAGGATCCAGGATCTTTGACAATTTCATGTGATATTGGAGAGACCAACATTGAGAAGGTCTTGCTAGATTTAGGGGCTAGTGTCAATATTTTTTTTTTTAGTTTATAAGCAACTAGGGTTGGAAAAACTTCAGTTGATAAGGATCATATTACAATTAGCAAATAGATCTCTTAGGATTTTTAAGGAAATGATAGAGCATGTTTTAATCAAGATTGATAATTTTATCTTCCTTGTTGATTTTATTATCCTAAAGATCAAACCAGTTGCGAATCTCAAGGATCATATCCCAGTTATTTTAGAAAGACCATTCTTAGCAACTGCAAATACAGAAATCAACTGTCAGAATGGATTTATGAAGCTATCTTTTGGGAACATGACTATTGAACTGAATATATTCAATCTAGAATAAGAATCTATCCAGCATATTAATGCAAATATAATTCAAGAAAAAAATTATAAATCCATTGACATTAGTAATGAAGAAGTCGACCTTGAGTTTAGTTTCTGGCCAACCCATGAACCTGAGGACATCAATAAAATTCTTATAGACAATAGGACTAGCTAGAGATAAGAGCCTCCCACTGAACCAATCATGAAAATGGTTAAACCATCACCCAAGCTATCAATAGAGGAGGCATCCAAATTAGAATTGAAACCCCTCTCCGAGCACCTTAAGTATATATATTTAGGTCCAACGAAAACCTTACCTGTAATTGTCGCATTTGACCTAAATCTTAAACAAGAGGAGGAGTTGTTAGCAATCCTGAGAGAGAATCATGAAGCAATAGGCTAGACCATGGTTGATATTAAGAGAATAAATTCTTTCATAGTTCAACATAGGATACACCTAAAAGAAAAGGACAAACCAACTAGAGATGCCTAGAGAAGACTTAATCCAGCCATGAAGGATGTAGTCAAAAAAGAAATCTTAAAGTTACTTGATAATAAAATTATCTATCCAATCTCTAATAGCTCATGGATAAGCCATGTACAAGTAGTACCCAAAAAATCTGGGATAATGATGGTCCAGAATGAAGTGAACAAACTTATCCCAACTAGGACCCAAATAGAGTGGAGGGTCTGTATAGACTATAGAAAATTGAATGCTACGATAAGAAAAGATCATTTTTCATTATTGTTTATTGATCAAATATTAGAGAAATTAGCCAGACAAGAGTTCTATTATTTTCTTGATGGATACTCTGGCTATAATTAAATCTCCATAGCCCCCGAGGACCAAGAAAAGACTACATTCACTTATTCATTTGGAACCTTCATTTATAGGTGTATACCCTTTGAATTATGTAATGCACCAGCAACCTTCTAGAGATGCATGATCAGTATTTTTTCTGATATGGTTGAACGATTTTTAAAATTTTTTATGGATGACTTTTTTGTCATTGGCCCTACCTTCTTCACATGCTTAGATCATCTGAGATTGATCCTAGAAAGATATAAGGAGAAGTACTTAGTTCTCAACTAAAAAAAATGCTAATTCATGGTTAGAGAAGGGATAGTTCTTAGCCATGTAGTTTCAAAAAAAGAAATTAAAGTGGACAAAGTCAAAGTAGACATGATTGTAAATCTTCCACCATCCAAGCCTGTCAAAAAAATTCATTCATTTTTAGGACATACTAGATTCTATAGAAAATTTATTATCAATTTTAGCAAAATGGCTCACCCATTAACAAACTTGTTAGCAAAAAAAACCAAGTTTGAGTTCACTCCGAGTATCTAGAGTCTTTTGAATTCTTTAAAAAGACACTCGTTTCAGCTCCTATCATTCATCCTCTTGTCTGGTCTGAACTTTTTGAACTCATGTGTGATGCGTTCGATCATACTGTGGGTATAATTTTAGATCAAAAAATTAATAAGCTATCTAGAGTAATTTACTACGTAAGCAAAATCTTAAATGATGCACAGCTTAATTATACTATCAGTGAAAAAAATTTCTAGCTATTGTCTTTGCCCTAAAAAAATTCAGGTCCTATTTGGTTGGATCCCACACCATTATCTTTACTGACCACTAAACCATTAGACATCTCCTAGTAAAGAAAGACGTCAAGACGTGCTTGATACGATGGATCTTGCTCCTTTAAAAATTTGACCTAGAAATCAGAGATAAAAAAGGAACAGAAAATATAGTAGCTGATCACTTATCCTGAATCATAGTCGCATCATCTAGTGAACCTCCCATCAATGAATTTTTTTCTGATGAACAGCTCATATCCGTATTCACTGATTCATGGTATGCTGATATTGTCAACTATTTAATCATTGATAAAGTTTCTTCTCACTAAACCACTTAAGATAGACACAAATTCTTTATCCAAGTGAAGTATTTTATTTGAGATGATCCATATATTTTTAAGTAGCGTTCTGACCAAACCATTAGGAGGTGTGTCCCATACAATGAGGTTAGTGTTGAAATTTCTATATTGGGACATGCATATATGTTTCAAATTTTTTTTTCTAAACATCACAGTGAAGTCAAAAATTAAAATACCTTTTAATCGACATCATGCATGCATAAAATATAAACCACTAGAATCTACTTCATATGCTGAAATTGAACATATGCTGAAATTGAATATGTGATTGAATCACATACCTGTTTTCCAAATTCTTTCTTCAAATCTGGATCTAGAAGAGAATAGACTCTCTCTTAGCCATGCAAGTATCTGGCTCTATGGATATCCACTTAGGATCAGTCTGGAATAGTCTTCTTTAATATTGATTTTTTTCTGTAAGAAAAATCAGCATTCGAATCTGAATGAAGTCGGGATCGCGATCAACTTTTTGATCATTTTCTTGATCTTCTTCTTCTTTTCTTCTCTTGCTTTTCTTCCTTAGATTATGGAGCAACCAAGGACAAAAAATCAGCAAGAAATATGAGACGCCCAAACACCTTTGGGCATTGAAGATGGAGGATGCCCAAGGTATGGCGTTGGATCTCCAAGGGAGAAGAAAGGGAAAAGAGAAAGAGGAGGCGTGGGCTCTTCAAGGGAGGTGTGGGGCTGCTGGTTGAAGTGCCTAGAGATCTTAGGGAAGACATCTTTAAGTAGGCATAAGGTTTGAATCCTATTCAAAATCAAACAACCACTTGATACAACTCCTACTTGTATTGGGAGTTCTTATTCCTTTAGTTATTTGACTCCCTTTAGGATATCCTTTAAGCACCAACTATTGGAGCCTTTGTACCCACAAAAACACATCCAAAATGGCACCCATGGGATGCCTCATAATGGTTCCACTCATCCTCTAAAAGGTGGATACGTCTAACTTGATCAAATCAAGTGGCACCCAATGAAAACTATCAAGAAAATTAATTAAGGACTTGAACCCTTCATTCATTTGATTCAAAACCTTAGGCACCCAACAATTAGAGTCCAATGAATCTAATTCATTTAGATTATTAGTAGATAATTAATTTAAATTAATCTTATCAAATAAAAAATTCAAATGTAAGGAGAAAATTGGGTCCAACCATATGTTAGCAAGGTTATCCTAAACCCAATAAAGTTTCTCTAAACTCAATTGAGACTTCATAAGTTCAATTGCTTATTCCAGATCTAATCTCTTTGTTGTGTGATTCCATAAGTTCAATTCTATCTGGTAGTGAGATATATAATGATCTCTATCATTGTATCATTGAAACTCTTTTCAATGGGTCGAAATAATTTCACTCTAACTCATCAAGGATTGTCGATCCTGAGCAATTCTAGTGAAATCTCACAATCCATCAATGACACCTAGCAGTATGTAGTGGCAATCCAGTAGAACTGAAAAAGATCTCAAGATGTAGTTCGCATGTGATTCAGTCCCTCTATCGTGAGTTTCGACTAGATGGTAGATCATAGATAAATCGTCAAACCTTATCACCAGTCATATGATAGATTCGATCAGCTCAAATCTAATGTGATCCGTATGAAAACTCTTTTCTATCAATCATACTACTATGGTCACAGACTCTCAGACTTAGCCTCTCAAATTTTATAGGACTACTCCTTTCTGTCAAGATCGATAGATTCTATTTTGATACGTATCCTACTCCTATAGTAGACCAACTATCACCAACATCTACTATAAGGGCTTATTGAGATCATATTTATATGTCAGCCAAACTCCAGCAGCCTTACTATGAGTAGTCATACCATCATAGGTTAAAAGACCATTCACACAACTATAGTATCGAGACAATCACTGACGATTGAATAAAAATTCAAGAGATCTCTCGTATGGTCACATTCAGTACTAGTTATTCTCTAACAACTATCCATACTCATCGCTCAATGTCTCTACATTATAGATCAGAGACTCATCTACTCCAAAGGAAGTGATCTGTGCATCGATCTATTTGGATCAATCACCATCCTCGTGTTGATACTATGACTGAAAGTATTTAAGAAATAAATACATATCTCTAATTCTCAATGTTTTGAGAATATATATCAAAATGTTAATTCCATAGACGATTCAAGGACACATCATACTTGAATAAAAAATAAACTTGCCCTTTTATTGATCAAATCAATGTATTAAGTATAAAATTATGTCCTAGCTTTATTACAATATGTCAGTTATATTGGCTTCTAGGACATGCATCTAACAATTTTTCACTTGGACTAAAGCCAATTAGCCACTAATCTAAGTCCCATCCTCTCAAGGTGGACTTTCATTTTTAGCTAGCTCAATTACTTTGTTAGTGGGTCTGCTATATTGTTTGTGGAGTCTACTCTTCATACCTCGATGTATTTCTTTTCGATGTAATCACGTATGATATGATACCGTCATTCGATGTGCTTTGATTTCTGATAAGACCTCAGCTCCTTAGCAAGTGCTATAGCTCTATTATTGTTGCAGTAAAGTGGTATGATATTTGATGTCATAACCCCAAGTTCTGCAATAAATTTTTTGAACCAGAAGCCTTCCTTTGCAGCATCTGAAGTAGCGACATATTCAGTCTCCGTGGTCAAATCCGCTATGATGGGTTGCTTGAAATTCTTCCAGCTGACTGTGCCACCATTACATACGAACATATATTCTAACATAGATTTTCTATCATCAGGATCAGATATGATGTCTGAATCAGTATATCCCTCGACTCACAACTTAGAACCTCCTCCAATGATCAAGAACAAATCCTTAGTTCTTTTTAAGTACTTAAGGATGCTCTTCATAGCTATCCAGTGCTCTTCGTCTGGATTCGACTGATACCTGCTCGTGACACTCACAGCAAGGATAATATCAGATCGAATACACAGCATGACATACATGAGGCTCTCTATGGCTGAGGCATAAGAAATCTTACTCATGCACTGAACTTTCTCAGATGTGGTTGGACACATCATCTTAGAAAGATGAATACCATGCCTAAGAGGTAAATTTTTTTTTTTTTTAATTTTTCATGCTGAACCTCTTCAGTATTTTTTTCTTTATACAATTTTTGTGATAGACCTAGTATCATTTTAGATCTATCCCTTTAGACCTTTATTCCAAAAATATAGGATGCTTCCTCTAGATCTTTTATGGAGAATTTCTTAGACAACCATCTTTTGACCATCGTCAATATGAGAATATCATTCTCAATGAGAAGAATATCATCCACATACAATACGAGAAATGTTATTGCACTCCTACTGACCCTTTTGTATACACAAAGTTCCTCTTCGTTCTTGATGAAGTCAAATGATTTGATCGCATCATCAAAATGATGATTCCAACTCTGAGAAGTTGCTTTAATCCGTATATGGACCTTTGCAGCTTGCAGACTCTGTGATCACCATTACTAGATGTGAAATCCAAAGATTGCTCTATATAGATATTTTTCTCAAGATAACTATATAGGAAGATAGTTTTCACATCTATTTATCAGATTTTATAATCATAATAAGCTGTAATTACAAGCAAAGTGTGGATGGATTTCAGTATGGCTACAGGTGAAAAGATTTCTTGATAGTTAATGCCCTCATGCTAGTTATAATCTTTTACCACAAGCCTAGTTTTATAGGTCTCCACCTTACCATCGGCACCTATTTTTCTTTTGTAGATCCATTTACACCCAATGGGTACTATACCCTCATGTGGATCCACTAAGATCCATACTTGGTTCGAATGCATCAAGTTAATTTTTGACTTCATTGCATCTAATCATATCTCAAAATCGATATCAGACATCACCTCATCAATGGTATTGGGATTATCACCATGATCCTTATCTCTTATAAAGAATATTTTTCTTACTTCCTCTATAAGCATACCCATATATCTTTCAGAAGGTTGGGAGATCCTACTAGATCTACAAGGTGGTAGAGGAACATCAATTACTGGCTTATGAATAATGGGTTCCTGAGGATTTATAGCTTTTTGCTCTTCAAAGATCTCTTCGAGCTCAACTAACTTCTCACTGTCACTATTCTGGATAAACTATTTTCTAAAAATATGGCATTCCGACTCACAATCATATTATGATTTTGTGGAACGTAGTAGTATCCTATTGATTTTTTTGGATACCCTATAAAATGAGCTATTACAGATCTATCCTCCAATTTATTAGCCATCTGTCTTTTGACATAGACAGGACATTCCCAAGTATTAAGATAATCTGGACTCGATTTCTTATCATACCATATCTCATAAGGTGTGGTAGGAATGAATTTTGATGGAACTTTATTCAACAGGTGCATGGCAGTTAATAAGGCATATCTCCAAAGATATAAGGGTAGACCAGTGAAGCTCATCATGGACCTGACCATATCAAATAGGATCCTATTCCTCCTTTTGGATATCCCGTTGAGTTGAAGTATTTCAGGAGGAGTTCATTGAGAGACTATGTCGTTGTCCCTAAGATATCTCAAAAATTTCTGACTAAGATATTCATCTTCTCGATCAGATCGAAGAACCTTAATAGGTTTGCCTATTTGCTCTTCTACTTCATTTCTGAATTTCTTGAACTTTTTAAAGGCTTCAGATTTGTGTTTCTTCAGATACATATATTCATACCTAGACAGATCATCGATAAAGATAATGAAGTAGCTATAACCACCCCTAACTTGCACATCAAATGGATCACATACATCGGTGTGTACCAAGGAAAGTAACTTAGTGGCCCTTTCCACATGTCCTACAAAAGGTAACTTGGGCATTTTTTCTTGAAGACAAGATTCACAAGCTGGATACGACTCTGGATGAAGAGAGCTAAGGATCCCATTCTTTTTCAGTTTGTTTATTTTATCTTCTCCAATATGGTCTAGTCTATGATGCCACAAGTACTTCTGGTTAATTTTATCTTTAGGTCTCTTTTAACCTACGACACTTACTTTTTGCTCGTTCAAATTTACATTCGCATCAAAATGCAAGTAATATAGACTGTCAATTAAAAGACCTTCCTGTGCTAGCATAGATACAGAAATCAAATTCTGAGTAGCTACAGGAATAAAATAATAGTCTTTTAAATCTAATTTAAAATCCGACGGTAATGGAAGAGGATAAGTGCCAACAGCTTCTACAGCAACTTTTGCTCCATTGCCGACCCGAAGGATCATATCATCTTCCCTCAACCTCCTACTTTCTATTAGATCCTACATTGAGATACATATATAAGCACTCAAATCAGAATCTAATATCTAACTAAAAGTAGAAGAAATCGTAAGGTTAGATTCAATTACGAGCATACCTTCTAAAGGTTTATCACCCTTTTTGATCTTTAGGCTCTCCAGATAAAGTGGACAGTTCCTCCTCCAGTGGTCTTCATCATCACAGTGGAAGCACTTTTCTTTTACTTCAGTCTTTTTAGGAACGTCCTTCTTTGGCTTGCTTTCTTTCTCCTGCTTCTTAGCGGATTTTATCTTCTTCTTCCGACTAGACTTTTACTTGAAAGAAGTTCGCTCCACAGCGAGAACAGTGCTCCTTGAACTCTTCAAGGTTCCTTCCGTAGTAACCAACATGTTGACCAGTTCGGATATAGTGCAATCGAGTTTATTCATATAAAAATTTATAATAAATTGACTATATAAACTCGTAAGAGATTGAAGGATCAAATTCATCTGTAATTCCTTTTGCATATCAAGCCTGAGCTTTCCAAGCTCCTCAATATCCTTGATCACTGTCATACAGTGCTCATGGATTGACTGCTCTTTATGTATCTTCAAATTGAAGAGTCTCTTGGATACTTCGAAGTACGCTGTACGGCTCTGCTCACCATACAACTCTTATAAGTGAGTGATCATAGCCCTAACAATGGGCATATGCTCATACTGACTTTATAACTCATTTGATATAGATGCTAGTATATAGCACTTGACTCAACTATCTTCATCCGTCCACTTTTCATAAGTAGCTCTTTGCTCAGCAGTAGGACAGTTTGGTAATACTAAGAGTTTCTGATCGAGTACATGACCTAATTTTTCAAAAGTCAGGACAATCTTGAGATTTCTTAGCCAGTCTTTATAGTTTGTTCCAATCAAATGATTAGATTCAAAAATGCAGGCTAGGGTTAGAGGCTGATATTGTTTAACTACGAGAGTAGAGATTCAAGTTAGACTTTTATACTTTAACATTATACTTGCTTCTAGAGACTTTAAGATGCAAACAATGACTCCCACTAATTTTTTGGATCCCTTCACTCTCTGGGTGGGAAGCGAAAACTCTAACGTGATAAATAAATTTCTAGTGGGTGCTGCAGTCCCACTGATGTCATTTACTTCATCTAACAATTATTGATAACATACACACTAATGTGTGGATAACTCTTTGTCCAGATGCTTCTCTAAGCATGTTGCAGCGACTTGATCTCTAAGTCATGTGGGCTCACCTAATAGTTATTGACCATACTTCTTAGTTAAGCTCGACCCACCATTCACAAGCAGATGCAAGGCCGCCATTGGATCCCTTAACTAACAGTTATTAGGCCCAACCCCATTCTTATCCTGGGGTAATTCTTTGCTAATAGAGTGGTTGCATGTTCCCGATGCAACTGAACCACCATAACCAGCAGAGAACAATCAATATCAGTAGCACGTCCGCACATCTACAACGATAGAAGATCTATAGACTTAATATTTATAGGAAGGTTTAGGTTTAGATCTCATTTAATCAGTCATCATATGATCGATCTAATTGGCATGGGCTAAACCAAAATATCAAGCACCCTTTTTTAAGACTCAATCTTTCAAATTAGTCAGATAAGTGAAGATCGGTAGAGGTCCCCCTGTTGCTTTCTTTAGATACCAATAAATTGATCAGATCAGCTAATGAAACCAATTAAATAACCACCTCTCAATTACTTATCTTAGACATCAATAGGTCAATTGATCCAAATAGATTAGCTCAAGTGAATCAGGCTCAAGCCATCGAGCCGAATTAGGTCTTTAAGTTAATCGATTCTACATATGAGATTTAATCGATTTGATCAACAATAATTATATGATCATATAACTTAATTGATCTAATCGTAATCAACACTTAACTCAATTTGATTAACTATTTAATCAAATTAAATCTATAATATTCAAATCAAAAATTATAGATGCAATCTAATTATATGATCTAATTTTTGATTTTTTTATAATCAAAATTTTCATGCATAAACATAAATTCCAAAACTAAATTTTAGATCTAAATTCTTTATATGAAAGATAAGTTTTAAATTATAAAACTAATTTTTAGATTTAACATACAAATACATAGCTCATATATGTATGTAAAATTCAGATCTAAACTAAAATTCAGATCATAACATGATATCATATATCTCATATACAAATCATGAATCATATTGAGAATAATTTTTTGATCTAAATATGCAGTCATATATCTCATATATGAATCATGAATTAGGTCGAATAAAATTTCAAATTTATGCATGCATCTACATATTACATAATTAAGAACTAGAAACTGTTCTAGAATAAAATTCAGATCTATGCATGCTTTTACATATCAACTATATATTTTAAAATTAAATCTAAAATAAATTTTAGATTTTAGATTTATGCATGCATCTACATATTACATAATTAAGAACTAGAAATCGTTCTAGAATAAAATTCAGATCTATGCATGCTTTCACATATCAACTATATATTTTAAAATTAAATCTAAAATAAATTTTAGATTCAAAATACTCATCTATACATCTCATGTATCAAGAAAAAATTAGTTTTTAAAACTTCTTTCAAAACATGCATGTCAATTTTATGTATATGAAACCCATGGCTCTGATACCACAGTTGGAATTTCTATATTGAGGCATGCATGTATATTTCATAATTTTTTTTTCTAAATATCACAGTGAAGTAAAAGATTAAAATATCTTTTAATATACATCATGTATGTATAAAATATAAACTACTAGGATCTACTTCATATGCTGAAATTGAACATATACTAAAATTGAATATGTAATTGAATCACATATCTGTTTCTCAAATCTTTTCATCAAATCTAAATCTAGAAGAGAATAAACTTTCTCTTAGCCATGTAAATATCCAGTCTCTATAGATATCTATTTAGGATAAGCCTAGAATAGCTCTCTTTAATATTAATTTTCTTTTCTAAGAAAAATCAGCCTTCGAATCTGAACGAAGTCTGGATTGCGATCAACCCTTTGATCCTTTCCTTAATCTTCTTCTTCTCTTCTTCTCTTACTTGTCTTCCCTAGATTATGGAGCAATCAGGGACTAAAAACAAGCAAGAAATATGAGACACCTAAACACCTTTGGGCATTGAAGATGGAGGATGCCCAAGGTATAGGCGTTGGATCTCCAAGGGAGAAGAGAAAGAGGGGGTGTGGGTGCTTCAAGGGAGGCATGGGGCTGCTGTTGAAGTACCTAAAGATCTTAGGAAAGGTTTCTTTAAATAGGCATAAGGTTTAAATCCTATTCAAAATCAAACAACCACTTAATATAACTCCTACTTGCATTAGGAGTCCTTATTCCTTTAGTTATATGACTCCCTTTAGGATATCCTTTAGATGCTAACTATTGAAGCCTTAACACCCACAAAAACACACCCAATATGGCACCCATGGGACATCCCATAATGGTTTTAAGAGGTGGACACATCCAACTTGATCAAATCAAGTGGCGCCCAATGAAAACTATCAAGCAAATTAATTAAGGACTTGAACCCTTAATTCATTTGATTCAAAACCTTAGACATCCAACAATTAGAGTCCAATAAATTTAATTCATTTAGATTATTAGTAGATAATTAATTTAAATTAATCTTATCAAATAAAAAATTCAAAAATAAAGAACAAATTAGGTCCAACCATATGCTAGCAAGGTTACCTAAAACCCAATAGGATTTTTCTAAAGCTAATTGAGACTTCATAAGCTCAATTACTTATTTCAAGTCTAATCCCTTTGTTATATGACCCCATAGGTTCAATTCTATCTGATAGTAAGATATATAATGATCTATATCATTGTATCATTGAAACTCTTTTTAATGGGTCGAAATAATTTCACTCTAACTCATCAAAGATTGTCGATCTTAAGCAATCCTAGTGAGCTCTCACAATCCACTAATGACACCTAGCAGTATGTAATGGCAACCCAGTAGAACTGAAAAAAATCTTAAGGTGTAGTTCGTATGTGATTCAATTCCTCTATCATGAGTTTCGACTAGATGGCAGGTCATAGATAAATCGTCAAATCTCATCATCAGTCATATGATAAATTCGATCAGCTCAAGTCCAATGTAATCCTTATGGAAATTCTTTTTTATCAATCATACTGCTGTGGTCACAGACTCTGAGACTTAACCTCACAAATTTTATAGGACTACTTCTTTCTATCAAAATTGATAGATTCCATTTTGATGTGTATCCTACTCCTATAGTGGACCAACTATCGCCAACATCTACTACAAGGGCTCATTAAGATCATATTTATGTGTCAGTTAAACTCCAACAGTCTCACTATGAGCAGTCATACCATCATAGAACAAAAGAGCATTCACATAACTACATCATCAAGACAATCACTAATGATTGAGTAGAAATCTAAGAGATCTCTCGTATGGTCACGCTCAGTACTAGTTGCTCTCTAACAACTATCCACACTCGTCGCTCAATGTCTCTATATTGTAGACCAGAGACTCATCTATCCTGAAGGAAGTGATCTGTGCATCAGTTTATCTGGATCAATCACCGTCCTCATGTTGATCTATGGTCGAAAGTATTTAGGAATTAAATACATGTCTTTAATTCTCAACACTTTGAGAATATGTATCAAAATGTTAATTCCATGGAAGATTCAAATATACATCACACTTGAATGAAAAATAAACTTGCCCTTTTGTTGATCAAATCAATGTATTAAATACTAAATTGTGTCCTAACTTTATTACAATGTGTCAGCTATATTGACTTCTAGGACATACATCTAATAGTTAGAAGTATTTTATCTTTCTGTCATGACCAAGCATGTGGTGGTCACTTTGCATCTAAGAAAATAGCTATCAAAGTCCTCCATTGTGAATTCTATTAGCCCAATTTATTTACAGATGCACACGAGTACCATAGAAGTTGTGCTCAATGTCAACAAATGGGGCAAATCACTAAGGAAACATGATGCCTCTCAACCGAATCTTGGTGGTTGAAAATTTTGATATGTGAGGGATCGATTTTATGGGTCCATTTCTAAACTCATTTGAAAATGAATATATTTTAGTAGCTGTCGACTATATCTCAAAGTGGGTAGAAGCTATTCTCTGTAGATCTATTAATAGTAAAGTGGTTATAAAATTCTTGAAAGAAAATATTCTCTTCCATTTTGGCACTTCTAGAGCAATCATTAGTAATCAGGGGACACACTTTTGCAAACGACCTTTTGCCACATTAATGAAAAAATATAATATCACCCACAAGTTGGCCACACTTTATCATCCTCAAATCAATGGGCAAGTAGAAGTATCCAGCAGATAGATCAAACAAATCCTGGAGAAGGCTGTTAATGCTAATAGAAAGGACTGATCCTTGAAACTAGTTGATATACTATGGGCATACTGAACTGCTTTTAAGACCAACCTAGGAATATCTCCCTATAGAATTGTATTTGGAATACCTTGTCACTTGCTTGTTGAGCTAGAACACAAAGCCATATGGGCCATTAAAAATTTAAACATGGACCTGGATGTAGCCAGAAACCACAGAAAGCTTTAAATTAATGAATTAAAAGAACTTAGAAATGAAGCTTACGAGAATGCTATGGTGTATAAGGAATAAATCAAAATATTATATGATCAAGCAATTATGAGAAAATCTTTTACTCCTAGATAAAAAATTCTCTTGTACAATTCTAGATTGCACTTATTTTCAAGAAAGCTTTGGTCTAGATGGACATGATCATTTTTAGTTAAAAAAATTTTCCCACATAGAGCTATAGAAATTAAAAACTCAAGTAATGGTGCTGTGTTTAAAGTTAACAATCAAAGGTTAAAACCATTCTTAGAACTGCCCAAAGAATATTTTGATGAAGCCATAGTTCTCTATGAACCAACTTATCTCAATTAATTTGTTTGAGATATTTTTTCTAGCTGAAAACATTAAACTTAGAGCTTCTGAGAGACAATCTAATTTCTTTAAATTAATAGCTTTTCTATTGAATAAACAGAGATACTCATCTTCAAACTTCGGACTTTCAAGCCAACATTATATCAGATCACCTTCAAGATAGAATATATATTCATCAGGTGATATCTTTATTTTTCTTTCTTGTATTGCATTTTTTTTCCTCCTTCATTAAAGATAATGATATTTAAGTTAGGAGATAAAAAAAATCTTCTAAAAATATTTTTAAAAAATTTTGAAAAATATACCTCATAAAAATTTTTGTAAATTTTTTAAAAGAAAACTTTAAATCAAACATGTGTCAAAAAAGAAAATTTTGAGTAAAATAGACTAGAAAAAGAATAATAAGAGTTAGAGAGTATTTACTAATAACTATAGTGAGTTAAGGAGTAGATTAGTTGGATAGACTTTTAGCAGCTTACTTAGATCATCTAAAGGCTATTAGCACTTCTAATTGCACATGCACACTGATAAGGCAAAATTATAAGCAACTTTGATAGCTGATTTCTTCTTTTTTCTTCAAATAATTTGGACACTCTAAAGC
Organism: Elaeis guineensis; assembly: GCF_000442705.2. NCBI lineage: Eukaryota > Viridiplantae > Streptophyta > Magnoliopsida > Arecales > Arecaceae > Elaeis > Elaeis guineensis. The sequence continues at coordinate 42,254,063 of NC_026002.2, forward strand.
AAGAGAAGATTTAGAGGAGGAGGAGAAGAGGCTTTGAAAATGAAAACAAGCAAGGAAATTGATCATGGGATGTCCAAGAGAAACGATCCAGTTTTATAGACCAGGAATTAGGGTTTTTACAAAGAAGGGCACCAATAGTCCATACCAAAACCACCTTTTGGCATCCCAAAAAATTCCAAAAAAATCATTAAGACATGGAGAAGGATTCTAAGTTTCACATGTCAAAGGATTCTTCAAGAAAAATAAGAGAAAAAATAATATGACGCCAACAATATTCCATATATGAAATATTTCTTTTCTAGTTTATATCTTATCTCTAATTTGGATCGCATTCAAATTAGGCAAGAGATAAGATTATGACTCATCAAATATTACCATCCACTCTTATTGGACCCTCTATCATGATGCCAAATATCATAACCCAAAACCAATTAGGTGTGGAGAAATTAGCAAGAGTCCAAGTGTGGCATAAAGAGATAAGGATAGAGTCCTAGTTGACAAGAAGTCTTCATTTCTAATTCAATTCTAATCCAAATCAAATTTGGATTGAACCCACCGATAGAAATAAATCTAATCTAATTAGAAATCTAGATATCTTATTAAATTCTTAATCCAGTTAGAAATTAGTCGAGTCAAAATCCTGATCAAATTAGGATCAAATTTTTTTTGTAATCAGACTCGATTATATCAAACCCAATCAGAGTCGAATTGAATTCAATTCAATTAGACTTGATCCAAAGCTCTTTACTTAATCAAATTGAGTCAATTAATAATTTAATTACTAATAAATTTTTTATTAATAGTAGAGTTCTAGTCTCAGTGGGACTCTTCCACAGAGTCTTAGTCCGAGTATGACTCTTCACTAGAGTCACAATCTAATTGGACTCTTCAGCTATCTAATCTGACCAAATCTTCTAATATGTATGACCTCATAGATTTGAATCTAAACTGGTAGTATAGAAATAACTTTCTATACTAATCGATGTAACCATCTAGCAATGGTGACCCAACGATTGGATAGGTCGAAGTATTGCAAAGCAACCTTTTAGAACTTACTAGCGTATGGTTACCATATAATTCATCCCTTTGATCCAAATGCTCAAGGTGACCTAGAATTTAACTGTCAACCCTAATTTAGTTAACCACATTATATTTCAACCTTTCAAATCTATCTCATGAATTATCCTGATCAAGATTTTACTAAATTGAAATACACTGATGAATATCTCTTACTAATTCAGAGGGGTCAATTCTATCTTGACTCACACACCGACTTGTTAAGTACTTGACTGCATTCAGTATCCTTCCATCACTCAATTAGAAACTCAGATGGTTTGATACTAAAATATAGTGAGTTGCTTATAAGTCATCATGGTGGTCTCAGGTCTGAGGGACACTTATACTCATACCCTTCTCAAGCTACTCTTGACAGCAGAGTGCCCAACATATGATCACGTTCGATATAAATGTACTCCTATATTCCATCTATACGTCATAACAGTGTCTCCACAGTTTTTGATTAAGAGGACAACCAACTCATATGGCACGCAACAGCCTACACTTGATATCGCTATTGTCCTTGTAATAGCATATCGTTTGGTCGTAAATATTTTTAAGGACTTAACGATAAATTCTCCTTTGTCGATTAATTATAGTCCTAAGAACTTCATTACAACATAAGAGTTCTAAGATTGATAATTTGTCATGAAAAAGCTAAATAATTTTTATTAATAAAAATTCATATACAATTTATAAAATAAGCACAATCATCAACGATTGGCTTTGAAATATATTTTTTAATAACTTCCACTCGGACTAAAGCTAACCGATACAGTATCGTATACTCATTTTTGATTTGTGATCATTGAACTTCTTGATCCCGAAAGCTTTAGTAAATGGGTCGGTTAGATTTTTCTTTCCATCAATTTTTTGAAGGTCGACATCACCTCGATCCACGATCTCATGGATCAAGTGGTAGCAGTGCAGAATATGCTTGGTGTGCTGATGCAACTTCAGCTCCTTAGCTTGAGTAATGGCTCTAGTGTTGTCGTAGTATAACAAGATAGGGCCATCAATGGAGGGTGCCACTTCGAGCTCATCGATGAACTTTTGCAACCATACAGCTTCCTTCACAGCATTGGATGCTGTGATATACTCTGCTTCACAAACAGAGTCAACCACAGTGTGCTACTTGAAACTCTTCCAGTAGATTGCTCCATCATTCAGGATAAAAATATAATCCGACATACTCTTGCTATTGTCATGGTTTGACTGAAAGCTGAAGTTGGTGAACCTCACTAGTTTCAAGTCAATTTCACCATATACAAGCCACTGGTCCTTAGTATTTCTCAAATACTTAAAGATGGTCTTTACAACCTTCCAGTGGTCTCTCCTAGATCAGACTGGTATCTGCTCACTATCCCTAGTGAGTATGTCACATCTGATCTCATACATGTCATGGCGTACATTATAAAACTCACTGTTGAAGCATATAAAACTCTACTCATACACTCTCTCTCTTGAGGAGTTGTCAGATAATCTTTCTTTGAGAGAGAAATTTTTTGGCCTATCGGAAGATAGTCTTTCTTGAAATTCTTCATACTAAACTGCTTTAGCATGGTGTCAATGTATATAGACTAGGATAATCCAAGTAATTTTGTCGATCTATCTCTATAGATCTTTATCCCAAGGATGTAGGATGCTTCTCCCAAGTCCTTCATAGAGAACTGAGACAATAATCAGACTTTTATTCCTTGTAATGCAGGGATATTATTTTCGATTAAGAGAATGTCATCCACATACAGAATGAGGAATACAACCACAGAATCATTTATTCATTTATAAATACAGAGTTCTTCTCCATTCCTAACGAAGCTATATATTCTGATAACTTTATCGAAATGCATGTTCCAACTCCTGGATGCATGCTTCAATCCATAGATGGATCTCTGAAGCTTGCACACCTTGGACTCATCTATGGATGTGAAATCTTTAGATTGTATTATATACATCTCTTCTTGCAGCTCTCTATTTAAAAAAGCTATTTTCACATCTATTTGTCAGATTTCATAGTCCATGTATACCACTATCACAAGCATAAACGAATAGATTTGAATATTGCCACAGGAGAAAATATCTCATCATAGTCAATATCATAATGCTAAAGATAATCCTTGATAACCAAACGGACTTTATAGGTCTCCACCTTTCCGTCTACACTCCTCTTCCTTTTGAAGATCCACTTACACCCTATGGATTTAACCCCTTTAGGTGGGTCAACTAATGTCCATATATCGTTGATCTTCATGGACTCTATTTTAGATTTTATGGCTTCAAACCATTTATCAGAGTTGAACCTCTGTATTACATCCATATAGGTGATCGGATCCTCATTGTTCTCATCGAGTTCAACAGGATCTCTATCCTAGATCAATAAATTATAGTATCTGTCTGGTTGATGTGATACTCTATCGGATCTCCTTAATGGTGTCTCTACAATAAGTTTTGGGTTTGATCTCATCAAATTTAATTCTGTGGGTTTACTAGACTATGTCGGTTCTACCTATTGAACTTCCTTAAGTTTAACCTTAGAGGTATTAATCTCTTCCCCATGGAATTTTTTTTCTAAAAAGAATGTCTTGAGACTGATAAACACCTTTTGTTCATCAACATGGTAGAAGTAATATCCCTTGGTTTCTTTGAGATATCCAATAAAATTATATCTATCAGACCTAGCTCCTAATTTATCCATTTTTAAATATTTGACATAAGCCGAATATCCCCAAACCCTAAGATGGGTGAGCACTGGCTTACATCAAGTTCATATCTCATATGGTGTTTTACATACAGACTTACTAGAAACCCTATTAAGCACATAACAAACCGACTTGAGTGCATATCTCTAAAAGAATATTGACATAGTAGAAAAGCCCATCATAGATCGAACCATGTCCACTAGAGTTCGATTCCTCTTTTTCGATGCACCATTATGCTGTGGCATTTCAGGAGGTGTCTATTGAGAGAGAATCCCATTCTCCTCAAGGTATGTTAGAAATTTACTAAAAAGATATTTACCTCCTTGATCTGATCGAAGAATTTTAATCCTCTTTTTAGTTTGTTTCTTTAATTTATTACAAAAATATTTGAATATTTCAAACGATTCAGATTTGTGTTTCATCAAGTAGATGTATCCATACCTCGATAGATCGTCTGTGAACATAATAAAATACTGATACCCTTCTCTAGCACTTGTGCCTATGGATCCACATATATCAGTATGTACTAGACCCAGAACATCACTAGCTCATTCACCTTTTTCAGTAAAAGGTGACTTGGTCATCTTTTCAAGTAAACAAGACGCACAGGTAGGTAACGATTCATAATCATCTTTGTCAAGAATTCCTTCTTGAGCTAATTTGTTCATCATGTTCTTATTGATATGATCTAGCCTACAATGCCAAAGGTAGGTATCCATGACATTGACAATCCTAGGGCACTTATTTGACACGTATATTACATTAGGCCTAAATACAATATAGATTCTATTGTTCAACTGTCCACACAAAATTATAACATCATTCAAAATAATATCATAAAATTTTTTCTTTATTGATATTTCATAATTTGAATTGGCCAAAGGGCCTACAAAAATAATATTTAAAAGAAAACTAGGACAGTAATGACATTCATTTAGAACAATAGAATGAGATTCGAATATAAGTTTGATGATTCTTAAAGCTAGAACTGGAACTAATCTTTCATCTCCAACGTTCAGGAATCTCTCGCCATCTCCAAACTTCTCATTGATCTGAAGACTCTGTAACAAATTACAAATATTAATAGGGCTTTCGATATCCAATATCCAGATTATTGTATCAAAAAAAGAGAAGTTACAAGATATTATCATATAAGTACCTTATCTAGTAACCAATTGCTTCTTCTTGTTTTGCTTGTTCAGGTCAAAGGAAGCTTTATACTGAAGATAATTTCTCTTCCAGTGATCTTGCTTCTTACAAAAGAAGCACTCTGCCTGACTCTGATCGGCCTTGAACTTGAGCTTTTGGATCTGACTCCCAGCACTTTGCACCTTTTTATTCTTTTTCTTTTTTCCTTTCTTAAAAGGACGATGACTGTCCGAAGAAGATCCTCCCACTAAATTCACTATCTCCATATGGAACTGATGATCCTTTTCAAAAGTCTGTAGCAACCCCAACAGATCGTGGTAGTTGACTATAGGCTCCGTTATTCTAAAATGATTGAGAAACGGTAGGTAGAACTTCGGTAGGGAGTTCTGGATCGTATCCTTCTCTAGTTGTTCATGCAAAGAGAAGTTGAGTTTGCTCAGTTTCTCAATCTACTCGATCATGTATAATATATAATTCATAACAGATGCACCCTCCCTCATTCGAGCATTGAAAATAGTGCAACTAGTCTTGTACTATTCAACATCATCGGGAGTACCAAAGGACTCTCACAACACTTAGAGCATTTTCTCTGACTGATCCTCTTCAAATTTTCGACTGAACTCATCATTCATGGAGGTCCGCATGATGCAACGAACCATGGTGCGATCGTTAAGCTACTTTAAATAAGTATCTTGGACCATGCCTCAAGAGTTGGGAGCAGGCTCCTCAGGTATCGGATCCGTAATCACATACAGGATTCGCTCGTGCTCTAGGAGGATCTTTAACTTTTTATGTCAGTTATCGAAATTGAGTCCCATCAATTTTTCACTGTCCAACAATAATCGAAGCAACAAATTTGAGGCCATATCTGCACACATAAGAAAAAATCAAAACCTAATTAGTATATGTATTTGTTAAGCTTAAAGATATGGACTTTAGTCTAAAGATTCTCTCACTATTTTATATGAATCGATAGCCTCTACCTCCAATTCAAGGAATTACTTTAATTTCTTAGTGGGTACTAGAATCCATACAGACTGCACACGAGCTCAATTTTGGTTGGCTCACCCATGTGCATCTATGGGTAGGTTCATTAACCAATTATTTCACTAAATAATTTTTAGTAGTTGATTTAGTCCCAGATAACTTTTTAGTTGATTTTGATCTTCTCTGCAAGCTCCTGGTTAGGTCCAACCATTAACATGATCGTACTTATGAATTTAATTACCAAATGATTAGACCCGACTTTAGCTAGCTAACCTGACCACCTGATAGAGAGACTCAACTAAGTCATTATATTATGAATGATAATTCCAATAGCAGATGAGCATCAGGCTTTTGGGCCTCTAATGATCATCTTACTAATGGACCCATTATCATCCAACTTAATGGGAGGTTATGATCCAGTTATCATCATAACCAGCTCATTTAAGGGACCTAATAATTTAAAAAAATTAATTTTAATTTTTGAGAAGAGAAAAGAGAAGAAATCAATTAGTAGACCATAATTCTCCCACTGACTTCACCAAGTCACTGAATCGGGTTAGGGTCATGCTAATTGAAATGACACCTAGATCAGTCACACTAATCAACCTTAATGGCATGGACTAACTCGAATCATTTAGTAATCTAATCAAAATTTAATTCACCAAATTGGCCAGATAAGTAAGATTGGTGGAAGGGTTTGCTAAGCTTGCCTTAGACACCATCAAAATGGTTAGGTAAGACGCTCCCAATTAAAAACCATCGATCAAAATACCAAACTTACCTTAGACACTAATTGGTTAATTAGTTTTGATTTGACCAATCTAATGATTTGGGTTCAACTACTGAGCCACAATCAAGGTCCATTTGGTCTAATCAAAGATATGGATTTGACCATCTACAACTATTGTACTAGAGAAATTTTGATTAATCTAATTCAATATTTAGTTAGACTTCATCAATTTCTCTACATGGTCAACCAATTCTTTAATTCTAACCTTAGATCTAATCCAATTAAAGAGAAGGACCTGATTTGAGCTAACCCATGCCTCATGTTTTATGCAACGTCATTAGATCTCAAATCACAATTCTAGATTCAATCAATTTGATACTTAATTCTCAATTAAGTTTTGCATCAGCAAGGTTAAAGTTTTGAAGATAATTTTTTACGTAAATTTTTTACATTAAATTATAAAATTTTTTAAATTAAATCTAAATTTTTATAATTTTAAATTAAAATAATTTTGATTAAATAAGATTAGATGTAACTAACTTCTTCATAACTTGCATCACATACAACAACACCTAAGGTTTCAAGATCTAGGGTTTTGCAAGAAAGTAAATTTTTTTCTTTCACTTTCTTCTTCATGGGACCTCACAGTGGTACCCCTACACGCCATGAAAAAATATCCTATTGAATGAAAAGAGAGGGTCATGAAATCTTACTTACTCCTATGATCGGACGGCCTGGTGATTACCCAATTCGAGTACTTTGCTATTCAGAACATCTAATCTAAACAAATAATAATCAGATCAGAAAATAAACATATTTAGATCTAATATAAATTATAAATAATTAGATTTAATAGTAAAAAATTAGTTCTAAAGGTGTAAGAATTCATATCAAAACAATCATGACTCTGATACCAATTGAAGGAAACGTAGGTTGTGTTATGCATGTAATTTCAAAATTTTTGTGCAGCAAAAGAATAAGATTAAACTATTTAATCTAAATTATATGAATAAGATCTAACCTTGATTACTATGCTATAAAGAAAATATGAAATATGATGCACTTTAGATCTGAAAATAAAATACACATCGATCTCATCGATGCTGAAATTCTAGATCTAACTATTAGATCTAACAGTATGATCAAAATAAATTAGAGATGATTACCAAACCAATTAGATTTTGATCTTCTCTGATCCAACACTAGGAGAGGGTGTTCCTCATATTGCTCATAGCCATACAAAGTCATCTGACCTCTATAAAAAAATTCATGTGAAGACTGGCGTAGATCAGGGGCTTGGAGGTGCTAGCCTGCAAGCAACTTTAACAGCTAGTTTCTTCCTTCTTCTTCAAACAACTTGGACACTCTAAAGTAAGAAAAGATCTAGAGGAGGAAGAGAGGAGGAAGAGAATAGGCTTTGAAAATAAAAATCAGTAAGAAAATTGATCATAGGACGTCCAAGAGAGAGAATCCCTTTTTATAGACTAGGAATTAGGGTTTTTACAAGGAAGGGCACCAATAGTCCATGCCAAGACCACCTTTCGGCATCCCAAAAAATTTCAAAAAAATTATTAGTATGTGGAGAAGGATTTTAGAGTTTCACATGCCAAAGAATTCTTCAAGAAAAATAAGAAAAAAATAATATGATGCCAACAATATTCTACATATGAAAAAAATTTTTTCTTCTTTACATCATATCTCTAATTCGGATCGCATTCGAATTAGGCAAGATATAAGATTATGACTCATCAAAATTTTCACCCACTCTTATTGGACCCTCTATCATGATGCCAAAAATCACAACCCAAATCCAATTAGGGGTGAAGAAATTGGCAAGAGTCCAAGTGTGGTGCAAAGAGATAAGGATAGAGTCCTAGTTGATAAGGACTCTTTATTTCTAATTCAATTCTAATCCAAATCAAATTTGGATTGAACCCACTGAAAGAAATGAACCTAATCCAATTAGGAACCTAGATATCTCATCAAATTTCTAACCCAATTAAAAATTAGTCAAGTCAAAATCCTGATCGAATTAAGATTAAATTTTTTTTATAATTGGGCTTGATCATATCAAACTCAATCAGAGTCGAATTGAATCTAATTCAATTAGACTTGATCTATAGCTCTTTATGTTAGGATGCGTAGGCGATTTCATGTATGTATTTCAAAATTTTTTAAAAAAAATTATAGTAAAAGATAACTGGATTAATCAAATTAATTTAATATGTATATGATCTAATTATCAAATCAACCTACTCTAAGATCTATGACATATTATGTTGCATATAAAATCTAAAATAATCTAAAGATAAAATCAGCATGTATGCATGTGAGCAGTAGATCACATGCATATATCTACTTCTAATCTGAGTTCAGAACTCCATCCCTGATCATGGGTCGACGATCTCTACTACTGAGAGACATGATGGAAAGGATCTTTGCTGGTTACTCACAGCCACATATGCATCCAGTCTCTACGAAAAATCCACTCGAAGTCCCGATCTGATCGGTCTTCTCAAGAGTGCTAGCTCGCACGAAGATCTTCTTCTTGACTAATCTAGATTTTTTTTTTAAATCTCTGAAATATTTTTAGAGATTGAAGATGAACATATGGAGGAGATGAAGAGGTGAAAGAAAGATGAAGAAAAAAATATTTTTTTTCTAATTTATTCTCTCTTCCCAAACTCTTATAACCAAAAATCTGAAATTCAGATTTTTGTGCATACCCCAAGAGAGAGGACCCTCCTCTCTATTTTTTATGCTATGAACCATGTCCAAACTTCTACCACGTGAATATCTCTCTTTTGGTATCTTTCACATATAAGAAAAACCATAAAAGCTCCTTTTATAGGCATGTAAGGATGTGGGGTGAAGAGTCCTAGTGATCCTAGACTCTTACAGGATTTGCCTCCCTTCACAACTCCACATCCCAGAACATACCAAAAAAATATGGGATACCCCTTTCCATATTTTTTTATGGTAAATCATTCTCCTAATCTCTCATAAAAAATCTCTTTAAAATATCACACATATAAAGAGAAAAAAATTTATTGGCATGGAGAGGTTGATCTGGATGAGAACAGATTTTTCTGATAAGAAATATTTTAAAATCTAATTTTAGAATCTTTATTTTATCAAAATTAAATTAGATTTGGATGTGAGATAGATTAGGAAAAATACTCTTTGGTGTGAAAAAATCTCACACAAAATAATTTTGTGCATGGAGATATATAGCGTGCAAACTAGGTTAGCGCAAGGAGAAGAGTCATATTCCAATAAGGACTCTAAGTTTCCTTATTTGAATCCAAACAAAATCATATCTGGTTTAGCCCAAATAAAATATATGAAATCTAATCTAATTAGGTTCATAAATTTTTAATTAAATTTTAATCAAATTAAGAATTGATTGAATCAAGTCCTGATCAAAGTAAGAACAATTCTTCCTTAACGATTAGGTCATCTCATAACCTAATCGGGTCAAACTTAATTGAATCTAATTCAATTAGATTTTATTTAATCTTCTTTGCTTAATCAAATTGAGCTAATCAATAATCTAATTATTAATTAATCTTCTATTAATTCACTAATACTTGATGAATTAATTTATTATAATTTTTGCATAAAGTTAATCATCAATCTAATTGACGATTAAGCCCTTGAATGATTCTTAATCGTTGATCAGCCACATGATCAGTCAGAAACTTCTTTTGAGTGTGACCCCATAGGTTTGAATTTAAGTCGATAGCATAGGAACACCTTCTTAAACCAATCATTGTAACCATCTAGCAATGATGACCCGATGTTCGGATAGATCGAATGAAGACAGAGCAACATTCAAAAATTTATTGGCGTATGGTTACCGTATAATTCATTCCTTTGATCCTAATACTCGAAGATGATCTAGAATTTAACTGTCAATCTTAGATAAGTCATCCATATTATATTTCAATCTTTTTCAAATCTATCACATAGATTACTCAGGCCCAAGTTTTGCTAAATTGAAATACACTAATGCATATCTTCTACTAATTCGGAGGGGTCAATCCTATCTTGACTCACGCACCAACTTGACAAGTACTTGACTGTACCTAAAAATCTTCTATCACTGAATTAAAAACTCAGTTAGCCCGATATCAAAGTATAGTGAGTTGCTTGCAAGTCATCGTGGTGATCTCAAGTCGGAGAGACACTTATACCCATATCCTTCGCGAGCTATCTTTGACAGCAGAGTGCTCTGCAGTTGGTTACGTTCTGTGATAATATACTCCTACATCTCACCTGCATGTTATACCAATATCTTCACATTATTTTGTTACGAAGACAACCAACGTATATGGCATACAACGACCTACACTTGATATCGCTATCATCCTAGTAATAGCGTATCGTTTGGTCACGAACCAATTCAAGGACTACGCGATAAATCCTTTTTTATCGATCAAACTAGTCTTAAGAATTTCATCACAATATAGAAGTTCGTTAGAAGATATAATCTTGTGATGAAAACTATCAAATAATTTTTATTATTTATCAATTCATATACAATTATAGTTAGCATAATCATCAAATGATTGGCTTTAGGATATAATTCCTAACACTTTACTAAATCAAATCGAGTCAATTAGTAATCTAATTACTAATAAATTCTTCATTAATAGTAAAGTTTCAGTCTCAGTAGGACTCTTCTACAGAGTCCTAGTCCGAGTAGGATTCTTCACCAGAGTTACAATCTAATTGGACTCTTCAGCCATCTGATCTGATCAAATCTTCTAATGCGTGTGACCCCATAAGTTCGAACCTAAGTCCGTAGCATAGGAATAACTTTCTATACTAATCGATGTAACCATCTAGTAATGGTGACCCAATGACTGGATAGGACGAAGTATTGTAAAGCAACCTTCTAGAACCTACTGGTGTATGGTTACCTTATAATTCATCCCTTTAACCCAAATGCTCAAGATGACCTAGGGTTTAACTGTCAACTCTAATTTAGTCGACCATATTGTATTCCAACCTTTTAAATCCATCTCATGGATTATCCGGGTCAAGATTTTACTAAATTAAAATATATTGATGTATATCTCTTACTAATTCAGAGGGATCAATTTTATCTTGACTCACACACCGACTTGTTAAGTACTTGATTGCACCCAGTATCCTTCCATCAATGAATTAGAAACTCAAATAGTCTTATACTAAAATATAGTGAGTTACTTACAAGTCACCATGGTGGTCTCAGGTCTGAGGGATACTTATACCCATACCCTTCTCGAGCTACTCTTGATAGCAGAGTGTCCGACACATAGTCATGTTCGATGCGAACGTACTCCTACATTCCATCTGTACGCCATAACAGTGTCTCCATACTCCTTGGTTAAGAAGACAACCAACTCATATGGTGCGCAATGATCTACACATGATATTACTATTGTCCCTGTAATAGTATATCATTTGGTTGCGAATATTTTTAAGGACTTAATGATAAATCTTTCTTTGTCGATTAATTATAGTCTAAGGACTTCATTACAATACTGAAGTTCAAAGATGGATGATTTGTAATGAAAAAGCTAAATAATTTTTATTAATAAAAATTTATATACAATTTACAAAATGAGCATAATCGTCTAATGATTGGCTTTGGGATATATTTTCCAACAAAAATAGGTACTGATTGTAAGGCCAACTGAGGATTCAATTATCACTTAAAATTGATGATTGATATACTCTCCAATTAAAAGTTTGAATTTGAGGAAAGAGCTATCTGCTTAAAATAAAAATATAAAATACAGAGTATATATGGATTGCTTTAAGCTTAGTAATTGGATCTCTACACCCAAGTCAAGTGTGGAGGTTCATGTTAAATGGTGAAAGAAAGGCCAATATGCTCAGTACTAAAAATAAAAATAAAAAAAAAATAAAAATAAAAAAAGAGAGAGAAAGAAGGCAGCGTGAAAGCTACTTTAGTTCATAAACTTTATTTGGGAGTATATAAAAAATTAACCAAAATAAGATGATAAAAGAAGAAATATTTATCCTTTACAAGCCAGCACTTAAATGCTAAGTTAGTTATTACAAGCACAAGTACTATAGATCTTTAGATAAATTCTCAGAAAGTTTCTGATTGTCCTAACTATGAAATTTACTTCTAAAACTTAATATTTAGTTAGTGATACTTGCTAAACTCTTTGACTTTCAATCCTAGGTCTAATTTTATGAAGGATGATCTTAATAAAATATCAATATATATATATATATATATATTGCATTACTAAGAAACTAGCAATAAGTAAGTTGGGAGGTGTGATAAGTGTGTAAATTTGCCTATAGAAGTATTAATTTATCGATCAAATTATCTTTATTCTTTTAAAATTGATGCTTCATCATATATTTTATAGAAAAGAGGTGCACCAATATGAAGAGCCCAATCCGCAGGCTTACAAAGATCAAATGGGACAAAAAATGGATTAAAACGGATTTAAAATCAATGCCAAAAATTCATCGAATCAATCTATAAAATGATGGTCCATCATGGACCACTTGATCTTTCTGCGGCATATGGAAGGGAATATGAATGAATGCTGTATGTTGGACACACATGGACCAAGGGGAATTAAAAGTAAGGGACCCATGGAGTGTTTTGGTAAGTGTAAGGAGGGAGTCATGGTTGGCTCTTGGAAGGGAGAGGGACCCATCAACTAGATTGCATGATACCAGGTGATTACATATGGGGGAATAAATTAGTTTTGGCAAGGCATTTGACACTGGACCCACATGCAAGCTAGACTTGAATGCAGCAACAATGGAAAGGTGAATGCGCGCATTGGCTGGGGGACTCAAACATGTAGGCATTGGTTCAAATAAAGCAAGAGGGGATGCATCCTTTCATTAGTTCGACATCTAAAAAATATAAAAAAACTCTCTCCTCCTAACACCTATAAAAAGATCTACATACCTCTTTTTTGGAATCATCTCTCTCTCTATACTATAACTCTTGTAGGGGGCCCGTATGATAGGTAGGCATACCCATCTTTTAGATTTTTTTAGCCATCTTGTTCCCACTTTCTTTCACCCTTCCAATACACGAGAAGGAGAGTCAGTCAGGAAGAAGTTGGCCCCAAGCCAGATTCTATGAGAGTTTTATTTTATTTTATTTTTATTTTTTATTCTAACTTCAAACCTCATTAATGGCTTAGGAGTTAAAAATTTTTGTATCAAAATTTTTATTTAGCAATAAATTTATTTATTTTATTTAATTTTTATAATTTTAATTTCTATAATAGGGTAGTTTAAATTTCTATATCTTTTAATTATGTAATTTTTAATTTTTACAAATTAAATTCTAGCAAGTAGCATAAGATTTTATTTTATTTTATTTTATTTTTTTCAAGCTTCAGATTAAACTATGTCTGGTTAAGCAATCTCTTTAGGATTTATGATGAAGCTAGACCATAAATAGAAGCCTTCTTCTTTAAATTTTTCTTTATGCTTTTAATTTTTAGAGTCCTTCTTCCTTCATCTCTCTTGCTAAGAGACCTGATGGGCTATTGTCGGGTCAGAATCCCTTCATAGTCTATATTTGATTCGATGTAAGAGGGGATGACTGGTAGAAGGCTTACAAATCTCTAAATCTTTTATTCTCTTTTCTTATAAAAATTTTGATGGGTTATGGTTGGGTTTGAGCCCTTCCATAGCCCATACTTGGGTAACATAGGAGAAGTGGTTGAAAGAAAAAATCTCTTAATTAGAATAAAAATAAAATATTTGATGGATCATTGTTGAGTTAAATCTCTTCATGAATTATGTTTGTTCATGTTTTACACCTTGATCAAGGGATAATATGAGAGAAACCATGGAAAGGTCCTCCAATTTATTGGTCTAGTAGATTCAAAAGCCTTAGATCTTTTAGATTATTTATTTTTATAATTAATTAATTTACTGCTTTGATAGTTAGTAATTCAACAAACGAATTCTCCTCCTCTGTTAAAGCTCGTCTGAGCAAAATATTTGAACACATTTTAAAATTTAATTTCTCATGAGATCGACCCGTACTCACCGAATATGCTATATTGCACACCATGTGCTTGCAGTATAATTTAAGACACATCACCTATGGAGTGCTTTACTATCAAGGACTGCGCACGAAGAATATGGGCATAAGTATCCCTCCAACCTGAGATCACCATGGTGACTTGTAAGTAACTCACTGTGCTTTAGTGCCAAACTATCTGAATTTTATGGTGGAAGGTTTCTGAACACAGTCAAATATTTATGGTAGTCGCTGTGTGGATCAAAATGGGATTGATCCCTCCGAATTTTAGGAGTTGATGCATCACTATATTTCAATTAAGTAAGATCTTGACTCAGACAATCCATGTGATAGGTCACAAGATTTGAAAAAGATTGAAATACAATGTGGATGACTAATCCATGATTGACAGTTAAACCCTAAGTCATCATGATTATTCAGGGTCAAAGGAATGAATTATGCAGTAACAATATTTCTAGATTCTTGAATATTGTCTTGTAAATATTTGACCTATCCAGATATCGAAAACTATTACCAGATGGTAACTTTGATTAGTACAGAAAGTAGTTCCTGTGCTACTGGCTTAGTGTTCGAATCTATGGAGTCATGCATAAAATCAGACAAAGTAGGAAAGAATTGACCTAAATCTATTCGTTCAATTTGAAAGTATGTGACTTGATTGAATAAATATATTGCTTAATTAAGAATTAAGTTAGAGATCATATAGGATTAAATAGTTGACTATGTTTAGCTAGTATTGGACATGAGGTTCAGATTTAATGTCGGAGATGATAATGATCTGATCAATGATCTAAGGGATTTATGAGAGATTGAATTTATATCCTAATTAATTTTAGATTAGATATGATTTAATTAAGACTTAATTGGGTTAAAAATCTAAGTTAGACTTAGATCAGAGTCCTAATTAGATTGGGATAGATAGGCTCTTCAAATTTGGTTCGAATCAGAATCGAATTTGATTCAAATCGAACCAAGTTTGACACAATTTGGTTTAGAACCATAGAGTCCAAAATATCTGAGACTCTATCTCATAGGAGGCCGACCAAAAGAAGGGGGAGTGGTGATTTTGTCTCCACTTTATTCCTTGCGTGTGCTGAAATTAATTAGCGCACAAGTTGGCATCAAGGTCTTCTTTTTGCATAAGGTTAGGAATCCTAACTACTTTAGGACATGGTCACATGCGTCAACTATAGAAGGGCAGTACCTAACCATCGATTGCTATGAAATTTTTTTTGTGCCATAGAAACATAACTTCGGTGAGAAAAAAGGGGGTGCTAATCTGGTTTTAGCATGGGATTCTTTTCCTCTTGGTGTGGACTTTTTGCATACTGATTTTTGGGATGCCTTCTTTCTTCCCTGGCATGGAGTTTCTTTGGGTGCTCTCTTCTGGGCATGAAGACTCCCTACTAGGTGTCCCTAAGGAGAGTAAATCAGATCTCCTCTCTCCCCTTGCTTCTCTTCTAAGGATTGATGCACAGGGTTTCATCCCTCTTCTCTAGGATCCTGATATGCGCGTGAAGTAGAGGGCCTGTACGTTCAGATCTCGCGAGACTTTGAATTCAAAAAATCTTCAATATTTGATTCCTATTCTATTATAATTTAGATAATTTTCAAAGATTATAAATTAATTGAATAGAAAAATTTTTTAGATACATCCTGACGATCTGATTAGATCGGATGAATTTTTTCTCTAACTGGTATCAGAGCCAGATTGATATATGGATGTATAGATTATTTTTTTTGATATTTTTATATGAGATATATAATCAAATTTTTATGATAGATAATAAATTTGAATTAGACCTATTAAAATAAAATTTATAATCTGATTTTGACTAAGATTTCAAGAATTAAATCAATGGTTGATTGAAGGTTATTATAAATCTGTTATAATAGAATTTTCTTGATATAGATTTTTATTAGATTAATAATTTGATTACATATCTATTTTAATAGAATTTTTTATGAAATAGTTTGGGTTGGATGTTAGACTTAATCAAGATCTGAATTGAATCTATTTTGACAGATTTTCAGATCTGATTTCAAAGAGTTTGGATATTTCAGAGGGTATCTCAACTGGATGAAGTCCAGTTTGGCATGCTATTTGATAAGCAAAAGTCTTGGAGGTTTGATAGAACTCATAATTAGGTGAAGCGAAGCATCTTCTGAGAATTACCATACTGGTCCACCAATTTGATATGTCATAACCTTGATGTCATGCATATTAAGAAGAATGTATTCGATCTACACTATTATAGATGTCAAGGGCAAGATGAAAGGCAATCCCCAAGCTTGAGCAGATATGAAGAACATATGCAAACGATCTCTATTAGAGCTGGTTGAGGTATCATCTGAGAAATTTTTTAAGCCAAAAGCATCTTATACCTTAACAAGGGAGCAGTTGAAGGATGTTTCTGAATGATGTAAAAGTCTTAAATTCCTAGATAGTTATGTAATTAATCTAGCTCGGTGCATTAATATCAAAAATTACAGGTTCTATGAGCTAAAAATGTTGGATGTATGCCCTAGAAGCCAATCTTGGCAAACGCATATCATATTTTTAGGATATATTTTTATACTTTATGGGCATTTATATTATTATTCATATTTGTTGCCCAGCTATGCAACCCAAGAGGGGGGGTGAATTGGGTTTCTAAAAAATTTTAAGCTTAACTAATGACTTATGAAAAATGTTTGTCAAAAGCTAAATGAATGAGGAGGATAACCTTAGTTCAAGATTAATTGCCTAAAGGCAAGAAAGCAAGGAAATAAAGAAGAGTTAAAGAGAAACAATTATGCACACCACAAACACAAAGATTTATAGTGGTTCGGTGCCAACCTTGCACCTACATCCACTCCCCAAGCTCCTACTTGGGAATTCTAATCCACTATACTTGTATTCAACCTGAATACAAATGTCGGAAACTCCGACACTAGCTATCCCAAGCTAGTCCACTTATTTTTCGGGTACAAGCCAACTCAATACACTCCGATTTCAGGTTCGGATCAACCTTCCCTTATTTTGGAACCCCTCCAAAACAAAAACAATCACTCAAAATGAGTAAAATAATTTATAGCACAAATAAGTACAATAAAAGCCCCTTTAATGAGCGAATATAACTTTAAATACACTTTACTCAAGAGAAGAAGCCCCTTTTTGGATTTACTCAAAGTGGATGAAGAATTGATTGAGCGCTTGAGGAGTTGGTGAGCTTTGATTGATGGCTTCTTGAAGGCTTTAAATGAGCTCTTGATTAGGGGTGAAAAGTTGGCTTGAGAAATCCTTTCTCTTTTGAATGCTCTTGAATGCTCTCTTGAATGCTCTTTAAATCTCTTTCTTTTTCTCTTTCTTCTTCTTTCAATATCTTGTATGTTTCCCACCTTTTGAATCTTTTTATAGCTTTAAGAAATAGAGAAAAATATTCTAGGTAGAAAAAGAGCCGTTAGAGCACATTAAATGAGCATTTAAAGCACTTAAAACGGGTTAAAAACTAGTCGTTGCAGAAAAATCCCGTCGCAGGGGTCGACTCATGAGTCGACCTCTGTTGCAACAACTAGAAAATGAGTTTCTGTAATTTTTGGCCCAAAACTGCAGAAGTCGACTCATGAGTCGACTCATGCCTTATGGGTCGACTCATGAGTCGACTCACAGGCCATGCCAAGCTAAAAATTCAGCGTGCCAAACTGAAAATTCAGCGTGCCAAGCTGCTCATTGTGCCATGAGCTGACTCATGAGTCGACTCATGAATTTCAAACATTCATAACTTCAAAAATACAAGTCCAAAAATAATGAAATTTTCGTCAATAAATCAAAAATCTTTTGTTCTACCAAATGATACTATTAAATCAGGGTTTTGGTAAAATTACAATTTTGCCCCTGAAGAGCACAAAGACTTTTTCAAATAAAAATATTGGTATCCCTTCAATCTGCTTTGTAATCATCAAAATCAATTTAGGAGCAACAATCTTCCCCTTTTTGATGATGACAAAACACTTGAACAAAAGCATTTATGTGAATCATGAATTTCAAAAGGATGCATTATAGGTGCATATGCTTGAAAAGAATATTGATTCTTTTGGCATGTGATACAAATGGTCATATGCATAAATAGTTTGCCCATTTGCTTGAAGATTTGAAAATTTACTCATTGGATTATGTGATTTCGGTGTTAGAGCAGAAAATTTATTTTTGTTATCAGAGCAAGTTGTATCTTGAAAATTTGCTCATTCTCATTTGATTGTTTAGTTTTAGTATCAGAGCAAAAATAATTAAGTGTACCAATGCATGTCTAAGAGTTAATTTGTAAAGTATATTTGAGCATGTTAAATTTAAGATGTATCAGAGAAAAAAAAATTTTAAAGCATATCAGAGCATGTTTAAAGAAGTAATTTTAAAGGTTGCTCATTTGCATTGTACTTAGCAATTTACTCATTGTATTTTTAAGTCATTTAATAATGTTACTTCTGATATTGTTCTTTAATTTCTCCCCAATTCATTCATTTTATTTCAAAGAATTTATAATTTTGCTTTTGATGGGTTTCTTTTTCTTTAATTTCTCATAATTTGTAGTTTTGCTTTTGATGGGTTGCTTTTTCTTTAATTTCTCTCCCTTTTTGACATCATCAAACATTGTTAACTCCCCCTCTTTTTCTGAATATGTTTTCTCTTTAATACTTCTTCAAACTTCTAGTGCTAATCATTAATGTTTGCTCCCCCTCAATACAGCAATCATTAACAGCAATCATTAACAGCAATCATCAACAAAGAGAAGATATTTCAACAAGGAGAATATATATAACCAAAAGGATGATTGACATCATTACAAAAAGTAGATATATAGGTAAAAGATGATTAAAACCATAATTGTTTCAATACAAATTTCATAACATAAAAGTCAGCTAGCTAATGTCATTACATGGCCCCAAAATACAGATCCTAGAAAGAACAAGAGACTAACACCTAGGATCTAGTAAAGATCATGACTAGAAGGATCGGAGTCATCAGATATAGGGTGAGGAGATGATGGATCTCGACCAGAAGAACGTCCTCTACCCCGTCTGCCTCTGGCACGAGCAGGTGAGCGAGATGAACTAGGAGGCTGAGAACATTGAGAGGCCAAGGACTGGACAGAAAGAGTGAGTCTGATGGAATCAAGAACGTTCAGTGCTCTGGAAACAGACTGAAGTAGAGCAGTGAACTGAGTAGATGCATGCTCACTCGAGCCTCTGATCTCTCTCCTCAATAACTCATAGCCACCCTCCAATGCACCTCTGAGCCTGCCAGCCTCTGCAGTAAGATCTGTGACCTCAATAGTGGACTCCTGTGGCTGAGGATGGGCCAAAGCTAGGACTTGCCCCTGCAAGTCAAGAACTCTCCCAGTCAGTCTCCAAATAGTGTCCTCAAGCTGCTGAATCCGGATAGACTGATCTGAGATCAACTGAAACACAGTGGAGATGTGGGGAGTCAAAGTCTGATCAGATGAAGTGGCCCCTGGTGTAAATGTAGTAGTGCTCCACTGTCTAGATAGTAAGGAAGCCACACACTGTGATATCTGCTCGATCTGATCATCAGCCAATCTGAACTCTGAAGGAGGTGCTCTGCTCTCTGGCTGATGTACTGGTGTGGGCCTCCTGGTGAACTCTGAAGGGCCAGCCTCTGGATCTGGAATGAACTGGATATCTGGAGATGCTGCCCTAAAGTCATGGATAGGAGATGAGGGACCTTCTTCTTCAGCTCTATCTTCTACTCTGTCCTCAGCTCTCTCCTCAGAACCCTTGATCCAACCACCATCAGTTTTTGTAAATCCCATGCGGTGCAGAGTGTGTTGGTTGAAGGTGTCTACGTGAGAAAGCTTAGTAGATGCCTCCCCCTTAAAGTTGACTCCAAACCTCCTGAAAACTCAAGTAAGGGCCATACCAAAAGGCAAATGTGCCTTGGATCTGTTTAGTGTCTCTCTCATGGCCTCAATCATTAGTGCAGGGAGGTTTAGGGGGGTTTGAGTGATAACATGAAACATAATACAAATATCTCTGCTAGAAAG
>NC_026002.2:42274871-42329690 GCF_000442705.2 Elaeis guineensis
TTGTGAACATACCTCCATTCCTTGGGTAGGTCATTTGTACCTTGAGGTTGTTCTTGAATTTCTTCACCTCTCTCATCTTGTTTGTCTTCTTGTTCCTCGTCCTCTGGAGTTGTTGAATCTTTCAGAGTGATCTCCTTTATACCTTCTATTAGAGGATCTGCATCATCAACACTCTCATTCTTCCTTGAAGGAAGATCGTTAGATTCATCAAAAACAACATGTATGGACTCCTCAACTACTAAAGTTCTTTTGTTAAAAACTCTAAAAGCTTTACTAGTGGAGGAGTAACCTAGAAAGATTGCTTCATCTGATTTTGCATCAAATTTACCAAGTCTTTCTTTACCATTATTTAATACAAAACATCGGCAACCAAAAATATGAAAATATGCAATATTTGGTTTTCTTCCTTTCCAAAGTTCATAGGGGGTTTTCTTTAAAATTTGTCTAATCAAAGCATGATTTAAAATGTAACATGCTGTGTTAATTGCTTCCGCCCAAAAATATCTTGGAAGGTTGCTTTCACAAAGCATGGTACGGGCCATTTCTTCTAAGGTTCTGTTTTTCCTTTCAACTACCCCATTTTGTTGGGGTGTCCTAGGAGCAGAGAAGTTATGGTCAATTTCATTTTCATCACAAAAATTTTCAAAGTCTTGATTTTCAAATTCAGTTCCATGATCATTTTGAATATTTTGAATTGAAAATCCTTTTTCATTAGAGACTTTTCGATAAAATTTAGTGAAAATATGAAAGGTTTCATCTTTGTGTGCTAAAAAGAAAACCCAAGTAAAACGTGAGCAATCATCTATAATTACAAAACCATATCATTTTCCTCCTAGACTAGTGGTTCTAGTTGGTCCAAATAAGTCCATATGCAAAAGCTCTAAAGGTCTAGAAGTTGAAACAATATTTTTGGATTTAAATGAAACTCTAGTTTGTTTACCTAGTTGGCATGCATCATAAATTCTATCTTTTTTAAAATTCAGTTTAGGCAAGCCAAGAACTAATTCTTTCTTAATTAATTTTGAAAGAGAATGCATGCTAATGTGTGCAAATCTACGATGCCAAAGCCGACTTGTCTCATTAACTTTAGCATTCAAGGATACTAGGCATTGCATGTCTATTTTGGCTAAATCATTTAAATCTACCATATAAACATTGCCATGTCTATGTCCTATAAATTTAATGCCATCGTTAATAGGACTAGTCACAATGCAAACAGATGATTCAAAAACAACTTTATACCCTTTATCACAAAATTGACTAATGCTAAGTAAGTTATGCTTTAAACCTTTAACTAACAAAATATTTTCAATGTATTTGGAGGGAGTGATACCAATGTTACCTATCCCGATGATATTTCCATTGTCATTATCTCCAAAGGTGACCATCCCTCCATCCTTAGCATCAAGCGTGATGAATTGTGATTCATCACCAGTCATGTGTCTCGAGCATCCACTGTCAAGATACCATTTCCTGTTTCCTCCTTGGGATGCTAGACACACCTGCAAACAAAAGTCAAGTTTTTATTTTAGGTACCTAAGCTTTCTTGGGTCCTTTTTGGTTAGTCAAAATGGTTCCTTTTGGAACCCATATTTTCTTTATAGTTGAGTTTGCAGATTTGTCAAAGAAGCAAGTGTATGACTTATGTCCTACTCTACCACATTTGAAATAAGTAATATTGGTAGACTTGTTACTTAAAGAATTTACATAAATATTTTTCAGATATTTTTATTTCTTCAAGGGGTTATAGCCAAGTCCAGCCTTATCATATACAGCTTTTTGATTATCAAGAATCATATTGAGTTTGTTTGAACTTAAGGTGGACTTATCTACTATTGGTTTCAGCTTGGCAATTTCATTCTTTAAGCTTTGATTTTCTTGAAGCAAGGTGGATTTTTCAATTGAAAAGCTTTCAGCTTGTTTCACTAAGGATTGATTTTTCAATTTCAGCTCTTTGTTTTTCATCCCTAGTTTTTTTAATTCATCAATTAAATCATAGAATACTTTATGCAATTCTTCAAATGTAAATTCACTAGGGGTTTCAGAAATTACCTCATTTTCGTGTGCCATAAGGCACAGGTTGGCTTGTTCGGTTGAGATTTCCTCATCGGAGCTTGAGTCATCACTCGCATTCCATGTGGCCATCATTGCCTTCTTCTTGAACTTCTTGGGACCTTTCTTCAGTTGTGGACATTCAGATTTGAAGTGTCCCGACTTTTTGCACTCGTAGCAGATAAGGGGTTGGTCTTTCTCTTTTTCTTTGCTTTGTTTCCCTTTTGTGAATGGCCTCTTTCTCATCCCCTGTTTCCTTTTTCTCAAAAATTTCTTGAATCTTCGGATGATGAGAGCCATCTCTTCATCCTGTTCTTCATCTTCAGTGTCATCAGTTTCTTCATCAGGATGAGCTGTGGATTTGAGGGCAATGGTTCTTTTCTTTTTGACTTCATCCTCTTGATGTTGCTTCATGCTTAGCTCATGAGTCATCAAAGATCCAAGAAGCTCCTCTAGAGGTAGAGTGTTTAAGTCCTTCGCTTCTTGGATGGCAGTCACTTTGGCTTCCCAAGTTCTTGGCAATGATCTGAGAATCTTTCTTACAAGCTCACTGTTAGTATAGGACTTACCAAGACTCTTTAAACCATTAATTATATCAGTAAAATGAGTAAACATTACAGTGATGGACTCATCATGCTCCATTTTAAATAATTCATATTTATGCACAAGCATGTTTATTTTAGACTCTTTTACTTGATTTGTTCCCTCATGGGTTACTTCTAACCTATCCCATATTTCTTTAGCAGATGAACAAGTAGAAATACGATTAAATTCGTTAGCATCAAGAGCACAATAAAGTACATTCATTGCTTTAGCATTTAATTGGGCCATCTTTTTATCAACCTCATCCCATTCTTTCTCGAGTTTGGTTGATTCCTCACCATCTATAATTTTAGTGGGTGTGTGAGGACCATTCACTATGATACTCCACATATCATAGTCGAGTGCTTGAATAAATATTTTCATCCGAGCTTTCCAATAGGTGTAATTAGACCCATTGAAAAGTGGAGGTCGGTTGGTGGATTGCCCCTCGGCTAGAGAAGTACCGACGTGGGTTGCCATAGATCTTTGGCTCTTTGATTGTTTAGATCAAAGATGGGCTAGAGCACCGGGCTCTGATACCACTTGTTGCCCAGCTATGCAACCCAAGAGGGGAGGTGAATTGAGTTTCTAAAAAATTTTAAGCTTAACTAATGACTTATGAAAAATGTTTGTCAAAAGCTAAATGAATGAGGAGGATAACCTTAGTTCAAGATTAATTGCCTAAAGGCAAGAAAGCAAGGAAATAAAGAAGAGTTAAAGAGAAATAATTATGCACACCACAAACACAAGGATTTATAGTGGTTCGGTACCAACCTTGCACCTACATCCACTCCCCAAGCTCCTACTTGGGAATTCCAATCCACTATACTTGTATTCAACCTGAATACAAACGTCAAAAACTCCGACACTAGCTATCCCAAGCTAGTCCACTTGTTTCTCGAGTACAAGCCAACCCAATACACTCTGATTTCAGGTTCGGATCAACCTTCTCTTGTTTTGGAATCCCTCCAAAATAAAAATAATCACTCAAAATGAGTAAAATAATTTATAGCACAAATAAGTACAATAAAAGTCCCTTTAATGAGCGAATATAACTTTAAATATACTTTACTCAAGAGAAGAAGCTCCTTTTTGGATTTCCTCAAAGTGGATGAAGAATTGATTGAGCGCTTGAGGAGTTGGTGAGCTTTGATTGATGGCTTCTTGAAGGCTTTAAATGAGCTCTTGATTAGGGGTAAAAAGTTGGCTTGAGAAACCCTTTCTCTTTTGAATGCTCTTGAATGCTCTCTTGAATGCTCTTTAAATCTCTTTCTTTTTCTCTTTCTTCTTCTTTCAATATCTTGTATGTTTTCCACCTTTTGAATCCTTTTATAGCTTTAAGAAATAGAGAAAAATATTCTAGGTAGAAAAAGAGCCATTAGAGCACATTAAATAAGTATTTAAAGCACTTAAAACGGGTTAAAAACTAGCCGTTGCGGAAAAATTCCGTCGCAGGGGTCGACTCATGAGTCGACTCATGCCTCAGGGGTCGACTCATGAGTCGACTCATGCCTCAGGGGTCGACTCATGAGTCGACCTCTGTTGCAACAACCAGAAAATGAGTTTCTGTAATTTTTGGCCCAAAACTGCAGAAGTCGACTCATGAGTCGACTCATGCCTTATGGGTCGACTCATGAGTCGACTCACAGGCCATGCCAAGCCAAAAATTCAGCGTGCCAAATTGAAAATTCAGCGTGCCAAGCTGCTCATTGTGCCATGAGCTGACTCATGAGTCGACTCATGGATTTCAAACATTCATAACTTCAAAAGTACAAGTCCAAAAATAATAAAATTTTCATCAATAAATCACAAATCTTTTGTTCTACCAAATGATACTATTAAATCAGGGTTTGGTAAAATTATGATTTTGTCCCTGAAGAGCACAAAGACTTTTTCAAATAAAAATATTGGTATCCCTTCAATCTGCTTTGTAATCATCAAAATCAATTTAGGAGCAACAATATTTTATGTGTCCATAAATCATCCAAGAGATTAACAAGATGATGACACATATTCTCAAAGAGTTGAGAATTTGAGACATGTGTTATTGATGGTTAATTTCTAAATTATCCTGATCATAGGATCATCATGAGGATGATGATTGATCCAGATAGACCAATGCATGGATCACTTCTTTCAGACAGATGGATCTCGAGTCTGTGATGTAGTAATACTGGAGTGAGAGTGCAGGTGGTTATTAGAGAACAACTAGCATTGAGTGTGACCAACATGAGAAGTCACATGGATGTCTACTCACTCGTTAGTGACTTTCTCAATGCTGCAATTGTATGACTGGTCTTTTGACCTACGGTGCTACAGCTGGTCACATTGAGGCTACTGGAGTTTGACTAATACATAAATATGGGTCTCAATAAGCTATTGTAGTAGATGTTGGCAATAGTTGATCCACTGTAGGAGTAGGGTATGCACTTAGATGGAATCTATCGATCCTAGCAAAAGAGAGTAGTCCTATGAAATTTAAGAAGTTGAGTCCTTAACTCTATGATCATAGCAGTATGATTGATGGAAAAGAGTTTTCATAAGAATCACGTATGGACTCGAACTGATTGAATCTATCATATGATCGATGATGAGGTTTGATGATTCATTCATGATCTGCCATCTAGTTGAGACTCATGATAGAGGGACTGTATCATACGTTAACTGCACCTAGAGATTCATCATCTTTTATTCTATTGGACTATCATTATATACTGCTAGATATTATTGGTGGATTGTGAGATCCATGAGCATCATCTTGATGATCGATGATCCTTGGTGGGCAGACTTGGAATGATTTCAATCCATTGAAATAAATTTCAATGATATTGTGATAGGGTTCACAATATATCTCACTACCAGATAGAATAGAATTTATGAGATCATACATAAAGAGATTTTTGACTGATTAGATGGTTGAATTATGATTATGAATCGTAATAGGATTTGATTATCAATTTGATTGATGATTAATCTAATGCAAAAGTTGCATTAAGTAACTCATTAAAAAGTTAGTGAGTTATAGGAGAATTTATTAGCAATTGAATTACTAATTGGCTCAATTTGATTAAGCTATAAGATTTGCATCAAGTTTAATTAAATTAAATTTAATTTAACTTGATATGTATTTGATTTGATCAAACTTAATTGCATTATGAGATAATCAAATTGCATAAGAGAATGATTTCTTGTTGAATTAGAATTTGAGTTTGACTTAATTTTTAATTAGACTAGGATCTAAATAAGAATATTTAAATTTTTATTTGAACTAAAAATTTTTATTTTCATAGATGCACAAAATTCTAATTGAATTAGGATTAAATTAAGTTTGACTCAAGTACCAAGAGAGAGTCCAAAAGGACTAGGACTCCTTCTCTAATTAGATGACATCTAATCTAAATAGTTTGATCTTCAAATCAGATTTAAATTTTTATCTATTTAGATGTAATTAATTTTTAATGAGATTAGAATTAGTTAGAGTTTAAATTGTTTTAAATCAGCCACCTAAAGAAAAGTCCTAAATGGATTAAACTCTCCTCTCCATGTGCCACATAACAACCACACGTCCAACCAGATTTGATGCCACAAAAATCCCATGCCCTCTCCCCTTTTTAGCATGCACAAAGGAGTCTTAAAATCCTTTCTTCCATGATATAGGTGGGCATAAAAATTAGAAGGTGGTGGGTGGCACAAAATCAAGAGTCTAAGGTTGTTGGGTCTTTTATCTCCTACCCAAATTCAAACTCCCTTTCTATTTAAACCCAGCACCTTAAGGGATGGTTAAGAGGCTGATATGGATCAAGTTTTAATGGAAAAAGAGAGACTTGTGCATGGAGAAAAACCAAGGAGGAGAGGGCATGGCGTGAAGGTCATGGGCGTGAGGTATTTGTGCTCCTATCCCTTCTTTCTTATGAATTACCAAAGGTTGGTTGTTAGGATATCTCTCTCTCTCTTTTGTCCATATTTGGATATAGATTTTTCTCTTCTCTTTGTCCAAGAGTTGGATAAAATTTTTACATCTCTAGCATAGAGATTTGGTGCATGAGTTTTAGAAAGAAAAGAGAAGAAAGAATTCTTCTCATGATCTCTAGTGAGAAGATCATCATCCTCCTATTTCTTCTTCTTCTCTAAGAGTGTCTTGAGAGAAAAAAAAATTTTCAACCGTCAAGATGCGATCTTTGCAAGGAAGTTAGCACTTTGGTGAGATCAAGAAGCTTATGATCAGATCGAAGTCTCGTGTAGATATCCGTAGAGGTCGGACGCTTGTGCAGCTTCAAGGGACCTTTGAAAGACATCCATGATCATTAGTTCACGATGAAGATTGAATTGTGCCAAGGTATGAAGTTTTTTTTTTAATTTGATTTTTATATTTTAATCCAATCTCACATATGTCAATCCTATTTATGATTTTAAGATTTGATCTTATGCATGCTTAGATTAAATTAGATTTAATCTGAAATTTTTAAAATTCTACTGCGTACTTATTTTGAAAATTTTTACATGCATGAAACTATAAAACTTCAATAGTGGTATCAGAGCCACATCATATGCATGAGATTAAGATTTAGCTCTAAAATCTGTAGAGAAAAATTTCAGATCTAAAAGTTTTTGATATCATTCTGACATAAAATTATCCTAGCATAACTTGTTATGCTGTATGGTTGTCCTAGAATGATGTTAAAATTTTTAATTAAATAAAATTTTAGATCTGATATTTTAGTATATATGTGATATATATTTTATTATTTAGATTTGAAAAGAGTTTCGAGATCTATTTTTATTCATATATATGATATATGAAAGCATGTTTAGGGCTGAAATTTATTTCTATGATCTGAACTTATTCATGTATTGATATATGTTTATATATATGATATGAAATTATTTCAAAATCAAAACATACTTTTCATGCAAAGAATTTAGATTTAAAAAATTTATATTTAAGATCTGAAATTAGTGTTTGTACATGAAAGATTGATCATGGGTAGATCATATAATTGGATTATATTTAGGATTTTTGATTTGATCATATGGGGTCTAAATCGATTTAGCAGTTGATCGAACTGAGTCAAGTGTTGATTAGAGTGAGGTCAACAGAGCTTAAGATCATACAATTATTGCTGATCGAATCAATTGACACCCATATATAGAATCGATTAACCTAAAGACTTAATTCGGCTCTATGACTCAAATCTGATTCACCTAAGCTAACCTATTCAGACCAATTAACCAATTAATATCTAAATCAAGTAATTGAAAGATGGTTATTTAATTGATTTCATTCGCTGACATGATCATTTTATTGATGTCTAAGAAAAGCAATGGGGGAACCCTCACCAATCTCTACTTATCTAGTCAATTTGAAAGATTGAGTCTCAAATATGGTTGCTTGATGGTTTGATTTAGCCTATGTCAATTAGATCAGTCATATAATGACAGATTAGATGAGACCTAAATCTAAATCTTTTCATAAATATTAAGTCTAATGGTCTTCCATTGTTGTAAATATGCGGGCATGCTATCAGTGTTGATTGTTCTCGATTGGTTACAGTGGTTCAGTTGCATCAAAAATATGCAACCACTCTATTAGCAAAGAGTTGCTCCAGAGTAAAGATGGGGTTGGGCCCAATAATTGTTAGGTGAGGGATCCAATGACGGCTTTATACTTGCTTGTGAATGGTGAGTCTGACTTAACTAAGGAGTCCGGGCAATAACTGTTAGGTGAGCTCACATGACTTAGAGACCAAGTAGCTACAACATGCTTAGAGAAATATTTGGGCAAAGAGTTGTCCATGCATCGATGTTCATTCATATTATCAATAACTGTTAGGTGAGGTGCACGGCATCGGTGGGATCGCAGCACCCACTAAAAATTCAATTGTCGCATTAGGATTTTTATTTCTCCACCTCGAGAGTATGGGAGATCTGATAAAATAGTGAAAGTCTTTTTGCATCTAAAAATTTTTAAAATAAATTATAAAATAAGTACAAACATCCAATTATAATCTTTGCTCTTTGATGTTCATTATGTCGGTTTCTAACCCTCTAGCTCAAATCCTAGATATCAACCGTTTATCTGAAACTGATTACATAGACTGGCTCACAAACCTGAGAATTGTTTTTAATTTTAAAAAATTAAGCAATATTCTCTACTAGATTATTCTGATGTTAACAGCCTATCCAACCAAAAGTCAACGAGCTATAATTGATTAGTGGATGGACAATGACAATAAAGATAGATGCTATATGTTGAAGTCTACGTTAGATGAACTCCAATGTATATATGAGCACATGTTCCCTGTCAATGACATATTGATTAAACTACAAGTGTTGTGAGGTGATCAGAGTTGCACAGCGCATGAGATGCATGATGGGCAGTCAGTCTATGATCGTTTTTTGATAATTATCAAGGACATTAAGGAGCTTAAAAGGCTCGACATGACCATGCACAAGAAATTGCTTGTGGATTTGATCCTGCGATCCTTGATTAGTTTATATGGATAGTTTATGATAAACTACCATATGAACGACCATCTTCGCATCTTATCTAAATTGGTCAAATTATTACTAACAAAGAAACCTTGAAAGAGTTTAGAGGTAAATACCTAAAGAGCCTAAAGAAATAAGGATATGCTTTGAGAAGGCATGTCGAAATTATTTAATACTATCCTTATGATTTTCTCTTCTCTCAGTTGAGTTATGGACTAGTGATTCTTATAGAGTCTATGGGAAGGTAGAGGGTTAAGGAGGTAACCCTTAATTGGCAATAGGATAAGAGTTGCTGCTGTGGCCATGGGTATCTATCCTTTATGATTATTGTTTGGATTTAGTTCTTAGAGATAGTCTCTATCATTTGTATGATGATGCATCTGTAAACTTAATCGAGCAAATAGTGAATACCATTGTATCTGAGAGATCTAGAGTTGAGATAAACTTAAAGTATATGTAGAACCTTAGGCTAGGTCATATAGGAGAAGAAATGATTAACAAACTCAAGAAATATGAGCTTTTGGGTTCATTGACTGTTGAGTCATATCTAGTTTGTGCATCATCTCTTTGAAGAAAAATAACCAAGCTACCCTTGTGGGACAAGAGGAAAGGGACCACTGAGATACTTATCCTTGTACATATTTGATGTGTGTAGCCCATGTGATGTGCTAACAAAGGAGTTATCTCTACTTCATTACCTTTATCGATGATCAATCATGGAATGGGTATAAGTATATGAGATATAAATCTAAAAAATTAAAAAGTTCAAAGAATTCAGATGTAAGTAGAGAAGCAAATCAAAAAATTCTTAAAGATACTTTGATCAGATCGAGGATGCAACACCAAGAAAAATTTTTTTTTGGATATCTCATAAAATGACATAGTTTCATATTGGACCACTCTTAGTATATCTTAGCTCAATGAAATAATTAGGAAGAGTCATGGGACTATATGAGATATGGTCTGGTCCATAATAAAATTCACTGATTTATTTTATTTCTTCAGGGACATGCTTTACTTTTATGAAATTGAGTTCTTTCTAAATTTATTCCTACCAAACCGTATGAGATATGGTATGGTAAGAACTGAATCTTAGTTATTACAGATCCAAGGATGTCCAGCCTATGTCAAGGACAGCAGGTGGATGTGTTAGAGGATAGGTCTATAAAGCTCATCTTAAAAGAGTTTGGGATACTACTTTTCTTCTAAAAAGATTAAAGTGTAATTGTGACCCGATATGCTGTCTTCTTTGAAAATTATTTAACCAAGATATAGTGGGAGGAAAGTTAAGCTCGAAGAAAGTGTCTATGAAGAGGAACGAGCTGTAAGACCTAAAGAACCTATTCATGATGAGCCAGTATACATTTCTCCTCCACCTCGTACATATAGTAGGATCTCCAATCCTCTCGAAAGGTACTTGGGCATGCTTAATAGAGGATGTAGAAAAATTTATTTCTCATAAAAGATAGGAAATATAGAGATGATCCCAAAACCTACAACGAGGTGATGTTAGATATCGACTCTAAGAAAAGATATGAATTAGCTTTCTTGACTAGATATCTTTTGAAGATTTCTATATGGAGTAGCCCATGAATTTCACTTCTTATGATAGGAGATCACAAAGTCTACAATACTCTTAGAGTTGAAACATTCATTTCGATGATGTGATCAAATTGTTTGATCAGAAATGAGAAATTATGTATTTCAAAAGGGTCAGTGGAAGTGTCCAATACTAACATCGGTTAAAATATGGTTGTATATAGAATTCTTCATGAAAGATAAAAAGCAAGCATCCTTAAGATCTATAAAGATAGATGTAATTGGATGCTCGTGTTCTCATAGATAAAGTACAGAGACTAGATGTTGAAAGAGCTTAACATAAAAATCTCGAAGAGGGGTCTGCTATCCTCTTAGGCATAGATGTATGTCATATAATATACTTAAACTGATATAATTAATACTGTGAATGTCACGAGTATATATCCAGACTGGGAGTGCTGGATTACTGTGAAAATATCCTTAAGTACTTGAGAAGAACTAAACATATGTTCTTAATTTTGGAGAAGAATCAAACCTAGGAGTGGGAGAATACATCAATTCAGATTTTATGTCTGATATTGATGGTAGAATGTCTATATCATGGGGTGTAATCATGTCGATATCTTGGAAGGATTTCACGTAATCAATCGATGGAAGCTGAGTACACTGTAGATGTGTAAGATGTATTCTAGTTCTAATGTTAGTTGTAGAACTAAAAGTCATGCCATCAGATGTCATGATAATATGCTGTAAAGATAATGGCACCATAGCCCTTGCTAGGAAGCCGAGGTCTCACAGATATCCAAGCACATAAGGTAGTAGAACACATAAGTACCTCAAGTAGAAATACATAAAGGTGCAGAGAGCAAACTCCATATGTGATGTGGTTGACCCACTAGTAAGTCATTTAGCTAGCCTAAGACTAAAGCCTGTCTTATGAAGATGGGACTTGATACATGGCAGATTGGCTTTAGTGCAAGTGGGAGATTATTGGATGTATGCCCTAGAAGCCAATTTTGACTAATGCATATCATATTTTTAGGATATATTTTTGTACTTTATGAATATTTATATTATCATTCTTGTTTTATGTGTCCATAAATCATCCAAAAGATTAACAAGATGATGACACATATTCTCAAAAAATTAAGAATTTGAGACGTGTCATTGATGGTTAATTCCTAAATTACTCTTGATCATAGGATCATCATGGGGATGGTAATTGATCCAGATAGACTAGTGCACGGATCACTTTCTTCGGACAGATAGATCTCGAGTCTGCGATGTAGTGGTATTAGAGTGAGAGTGCAGGTGGTTGTTAGAGAATAATTAGCACTAAGCGTGAGCAATATGAGAAGTCACATGGATGTCTACTCTCTCGTTAGTTACTTTCTCGATGCTACAGTTGTATGATTGATTTTTTGACCTGTGGTGCTATAGCTACTCGCAGTGAGGCTGTTGGAGTTTGACTGACACATAAACATGAATCTCAATGAGTCATTGTAGTAGATGTTGGTGATAGTTGGTTCACTGTAGAAATAAGGTGTGCACTTAGAATCTATCGACTCTAGTAGAAGGGAGTAGTCATATGGGATTTAATAAGCCGAGTTCTTAAGTTTATGGCTATAGCAGTATAATTGATGAAAAAGAGTTTTCATAAGAATCAAAGAATGGATTTGAGCTGGTTGAATCTATCATATGATCGATGATGAGGTTTGATGATTCATCTATGACCTGCCATCTGGTCAAAACTCACGATAGAGGGACTATATCATACGTTAACTATACCTAGAAGTTCATCATTTTTTATTCTGTTAGATTGCCATTACATATAGCTAGGTGTCACTGATGGATTGTGAGACCCACGAGCATTATCTTGATGATCGATGATCTTTGGTGGGCAAAGTTGGAACGGTTCCAACCCATTAAAAAGAGTTTCAATGATATTGTGATAGGGATCATAATATATCTCACTACCAAATAGAATAAAATCTATGAGATTATACACAAAGAGATTTTTGACTAATCAGATGGTTGAATTACGATTATAATCATGATAGGATTTGATTATCAATTTGATTGATGATTAATCCAATGCAAAAGTTGCATTAAATAACTCACTAAAGAGTTAGTGAGTTATAGGAAGATTTATTAGCAATTGGATTGCTAATTAGCTCAATTTGATTGAGCTATGTGGCTTGCATCTAGTCTAATTAAATTAGATTTAATTTGACTTGATATGGGTTTGATTTGATTAAACCTAATTGGGTTATGAGATAATCAAATTACATGAGAGAATGATTCCTTGTTGAATTAGGATTTAGATTTGACTTAATTTTTAATTAGACTAGGATTTAAACAAGAATATTTGAATTTCTATTTGAATTAAGAATTTTCATTTTTATGGATGCACCAAATCCTAATTGGATTAGGATTAAATTGAGTTTAACTCAAGCACCAAGAGAGAGTCCAAAAGGACTAAGACTCCTTCTCTAATTAGGTGATATTTAATCTAAATAGTTTGGACTCTAAATTAGATTTGAATTTTCATCTATTTGAATCTAATCAATTCTTAATAAAATTAGAATTGGTTAGAGTTTAAATTGATTTAAATCAGCCACCTAAAGAAGAGTCCTAAATGGATTAAACTCTCCTCTCCATGTGCCACATAACAACCCCACACCCAACCAGATTTGATGCCACAAAAATCCCACACCCTCTCCTCTTTTTAGCATGTAAGAAGGAGACTTAAAATCCTTTCTTTTGTGAGATAGGTGGGCACAAAAATTAGAAGGTAGTGGGCGGCACAAAATCAAGAGTCCAAGGTTGTTGGGTCTTTTCTCCTACCCAAATTCAAACTCCCTTTCTATTTAAACCCAACTCCTTAAGGGATGGTTAAGAGGCTGATATAGATCAGATTTTAATGAAAAAAGAAAGATTTGTGCATGGAGAAAAATCAAGGAGGAGAGGGCACAGCATGAAGGTCATGGGCATGAGGTATTTGTGCTCCTATCCCTTCTTTCTTACAAACAACCAAAGGTTGGTTGTTAGGACATCTCTCTCTCTCTTTTATGCATATTTGGATATAGATTTTTCTTTTCTCTTTGTTCAAGAGTTGGATAAAATTTTTACATCTCTAGCATAGAGATTTGATATATGAATTTTAGAAAGAAAAGAGAAGAAATGGTTCTTCTCATGATCTCTAGCGTAGAGATCATCATCCTCTAATTTTTTTTCTTCTTTAAGAGTGTCTTGAGAGAAAAAAAAATTTTCAACCATCAAGATACGATCTCTGCAAAGAAGCTAACACCCCGATGAGATCAAGAAGCTTCTGATCAGATCGAAGTCTCATGTGGATATCCATAGAAGTCGAACACTTGTGCGGCTTCAAGGGACCTTCGAAAGACATCCATGATTATTAGTTCATGGTAAAGATTGATCCGTGCCAAGGTATGAAGTTTATTTATTTTTTTCTATTTGATTTCTATATTTAAATTCTATCTCATATATGTCGATCCTGTTTATAATTTTAGGATTTGATCTTATGCATGTTTAAATTAAATTAGATTTAATTTAAAATTTTTAAAATTTTGTTGTGTACTTATTTTGAAAATTTTTGCATGCATGAAATCATAAAAGTCTAACAAAAGAGCCATGACTGCCATGTCTTCATGCTACGATTACTCCCATTGACTTGGCATGATCTCCTTCCTAACTCCATATGAAGCTTTTTGACTGAGCTTAGTCTTTTCTTCAGAGATATTTGTGCTACCAAACTATCTACCGACCACATCTTTATTCTTAAGGCTAGTAGTATAGAGACCATATGCAAGTTGGAGAAGATATTCTCTCCTAGCTTTTTCGACTCCATAGAGCATCTCATAATTCATCTGGTGTATGAAGCTAGGATGGGGGGATCAGTACAGTATGGATGGATATATCTATTTAAAAGATGCATGCATAGTCTCAAGAAGAAAGTGAAAAATAAGACCCGAGTCGAAGGTTTTATTGTAGAGGCTTATATAATAGAAGAAATTCAAATTTCAGCTGATACTACTTTAATCCCAGTGTGCAGATAAAGCTGACTCAAGTTGACCAAAATGATGATGGTGATGGTGAGAGATCAGAGCAGGAGATCTCAATATTTACCTATCCCGCTCGTGAATTTGTGCATGAGGTTCATCAGGTTTTCTTCGATACTGAACTTCAACAAGCAGAGACATGTTTTGCAAAACTGTGAGGAGGTCAACCCATATGTTCTATAAGTGTCTATTACAATTTCAACTCTTTAATTTACTTATTTTAGTATACTTATCTTACGCATGTTTAGGCAATATGATGAGATACTGAGATGGGATAACCTGAGGATAAGTGATGAAGAAATATCCACATGGTGCCACAAAACTTTGCATGTTAGTTCCATCAATTGGTAAGCATCCATTGTCATTTTATATGTTTTAATCATTTTTAATTTATTCTTTTTATAATGTGTAGGCTATGCAAGGGGGTGAATCCATATAAAAGAAGCTGAGACCATTAGGTTATAGATCAATAAAATACGTGACATGCTATAATGACTGTAACATAAATAGTTTCAAATTTTACATCTAATAATATGAAAATCATAAAAGCATAGTGAATAGAGGTGTGTGTGTAAAGGGCAGCTGGTAGGAAGAGGCAGAGAGTGACTACTATAAAATCCTTGAAAAAGTGATCAAGATGACCTATATTGGAGGTAATAGTATCATTCTATTTAAGCGCCAATGGTTCGATAACAACAATGGTATAAAGATTGATCCATAGTATGGGCTCATTAAAATCAAACATGGATCAAAAGCATATGTCAACGAGCCGTTTGTGCTAGCTCAACAAGCTACTCAAGTGTATTATACTCTTTTTCCATCAAGGGAGAGAGAAAAGAAAGATTGGTGGGCTGTATGCCGAGTTAAGTCTCGAGCTATTCATTATGCGCCCAAAGAAAAAGAAGAGCCCCAATTATCCAAATGCTTTCAGAAGGACGAAACATTAGGGTTTTATTGGTCTTCAATAGATGTCAAGTTGGATGCTCTAGAAATTTTCGTACATGATGGCCAACATGAGGTGGTAGACTCAACTAATTTTATTTTAAAGGACAATCTTATCCAAGAAGGAGAAGAAGAGGAAGAAGAGGAAGAGGTGGAAGAAGAGGAAGAATCAGAAGAAGAATCCAAAGGGTACCAGACATCTGAAGAGGCCGATGAGTAGTGCTAAGTATATAATCTTTGAATCATTTTAATTATTTATCTTGTAGCATTTTAAATCTTACATTGCCATCCATAATTATATAATTAACTTGGTAAATCTATTTATTTTTATTTTCAGAGATTATACATTATGTCTTCCAGAAGTCGGAACGGTGCCAGCTGAGGAGAGAGCAATCATGCAGCCAGCTCGCATGGTTCTGCACCTCTCATATTAGATGGTAAACTCTAACACTTTAGATATTCTTGTTTATGTTATTTTATTCTTTGCTAACTAATATAACATTCTTTATATTAGATATTTTGTGCTCAGATTCGGATGATAGGGGGTTACTAGTGACCCCACAGTCAGATGTAGCAGCGATCGGCTCCCAACATAAAGCCATGGTCGAAGACCCATCTGGCTATGATACCTTCGACTTGGCCAGAGGATAGAGAGCTCATCTATGTTCAAAGTCACTCATAAGTACTACAACTTTAATTAATATATTTAGAATTTAGCCATTCTAGAGTTAACATTTATTTTTTAAAATCAATTTTGCAGCATGTTTAGAGAGCTTGGAGTATCTCATGTGGTTACCGGTATCATCCGATGCTTGATGTTGGGGCTGGTGAATGAGTTCTCTAGCTGGCCATCTACAGCTCATGATACAGTCTGAGAGATGTTTTGAGTAAGATAGAAATGTTTAATTTTTAAATTCATAGTACATTTGTATTTTACTTATTAATACATGTTTTGATTCTATCTTATAGGAGTACTACCGATTCGAGACTCCCTAAGATGAGGAGGTCGGTCATCGGATCTTCGATGAGATGACCACACAGAGGCTCCAAAATGGCCTTTACAGCCTTAGGTAGTCCGCCATCTAGCATTTTGATTCTTAGTCACCATCGGACTGGAGGTCCTATAGGGACCACTAGATGTGAACGGACATATGGGAGGTCCTTTGTGACCAGTGAAGCAACGAGTACTCCAGTAGATGGTAGAAAGTCCGATAGAATTGGACCGTCCAATAGGATCCGATCAGACACACGAGCGGCTCCATCGGCATACATGTTGTGGCCGACAGACTGGTAAGAAATCTATACCAAAACTCTGTACTAGAACTGTAAAAACTCTTATATATATATGCTTTAATTAATTTAATTTTGTTATTTACTTATTGTAGACATGGTAGCTAGAACAACCATCAGGCTAGTTGCGGTTGTGGGAGGCCACACACTAGTCTAGGAGGATTGGTGATTGAAGAAAAAAATTTGATTCAAGATTGGATTGCTAGGGAGTATCTAACAATTTTTTATAATAAGCTAACAAAGATTTTATCTTTTATCTAATACGCAGTGAAATATGAATCAAATCCAACAAGATTTTTTGAATCCGAAGTCTCGCAAAGGTTTGAATGTACAAACTCTCTACTTTGCACACACGTCAGGCTTCATAGAAAAGTGAAATGAAGCTTCAAATCATCATACCTTCTCAAGACAGCAAGGAGGGGAGGAAGAAGACCTTTGGTGTGATGCCTCACACTGGAAATTGGGACACCAAAACTCTTCACATTAAGATGGGTTGGATGCCCAAGTTCCATATGCCAGGAGAAGAGAGGCCTCTCTTTTCTTGCACACCACCTCTCTCTCTCTCTTTCTCACCTTAGCACACAATCTAATTGTTATGCTTTGATAGTTAGAAATCTTTTCTATTTATAGATGATTCTCAATAACCTAATAGACTAGGAGTCCTAATTTAAATTAGCTTTAAAATAATCCATCCCTTGTCTAAGGAGTCCTATTTGAGATAGGATGGGCGTCTAACTAGGTACCCCCATGCACCCACGCCTACACCCAAGAGGGGGCGGCAAAACCAGCACCCCCACCCTCCTTTGGTTGGCCACGAGGATAGAGAGTCCTAGCAAAAGTGGACTCTAAGGATCCAATCTAAATATTAGTCAATTCGAATCCAATTTGATCTTGATTTAAATCAATTTCGAATAGGCCGTCAATCCCAAACTATTTAGAATTTAGGACCAAGTCTAACTTAAATTTTTAACCCAATTAAGTCTAATTGAATTAAATCTAATCTAAAATTAATTAGTACTTAAATTCAATCTTTCATAGACTCCTTAGATCATAAATCAAATCTTGTTCATCTCCAAAATTGAATCTGAACCTCATGTCTAGTGCTAGCTAGACATAGTCAACTGTTTAATCCCATATGATCTATAATTTAATTTTTAATAAAATCAATCTATTTATTCAATCAAGTCATGTACTTTCAAATTGAACATATAGATTTAGGTCAATCCTTTCCTATGTTGCTTGATTTTTATACATAACTCCATAGGTTCGAATACTAAGCCGATAGCATAAGAATCATTTTCTGCACCAATCGAAGTTACAATCTAGCAATGGTTTTCAACATCCAGATAGGTCAAATATTTGCAAGACAATATTCAAGAATCTATACATATGGTTACCACATAATTCATCCCTTTGACTCAGAATGCTCTAGGACGATCTAGGGTTAAACTGTCAACCCTGAAAGAATCATTCATATTGTATTCCAACCTTTCAAATCTATCACATAGATTATCCTGGCCAAGATTTTACTAAATTAAAATATAGTAATGCATTAGCTCTTGTGATCCAGAGGGGTTAATCCCATCTTGATCCATATACAAATTTTGCAAGTACTTGACTGTACCCAGTAGTCTTCCATCACTATACTAAAAATATAGATAATCCGACATCAAAGCATTATGAGTTGCTTGCAAGTCACGATGGTGATCTCAGGTCTGAGGGATACTTATGCCTATCGCTTCATGAGCTGCTCTTGACAGCAGAGCACTCAACAGGCGAGTCACTTATTCAGTGATGATATACTCCTGCATCTCATCTGTATGTCATAAAGAGGATAACCAACCTATATGACACACAACGATCTTTCTTCGATAAACATCATCATCCTTTAATAATATATTATTTGATCATGAATATGTTTAAAAACTATTCGATAAATTCTTCTTTATCGATTACTTTATAGTTTTAAGGACTTCATCATAATACAAAAGTTCTAGCAAGGAAGATGTAACTTTATGATGAAAAATATCAAAATAACTTTTGCTGTCATCATGGTTTGACTGAAAACTACAATCATTATATCCTACAAGTTTCAAGTCAGTGTTCACAAAGATAAGCCATTAGTCCTTAGTATTTTTTAAATACTTAATGATTGTCTTCACAACCTTCCAATGGTTCTCACCTGGATCAGGCTGATATCTACTCACTACCCCTAGTGAATAGACCATATTCGATTTCGTACACATCATGGCGTACATGATAGATCTCACTATCGAAGCATATGAAATTTTACTCATATGCTCTCTCTCCTGAGGGATTGTCGGACAATCCTTCTTGGAGAGAGTAATCCCATGTCCTATCAAAAGATAGTCTTTCTTGAAATTCTCCATGTTGAACCTTTCAACATGTATCGATGTATGTGGATTGAAACAATTTAAATAACCTTCTAGATATATCTCTATAGATCTTCATCCCTAAGATGTAGGATGCTTCTCCCCAATCCTTAATGGAGCACTATGATGAGAGCCACACTTTACACTTTGCAAAGCTGGGATGTTATTTCTTATTAATAGTATGTCATCTACATACAGTACAAAGAAGATGATGATAGAATCATTCACCCATTTGTAGATGTAAGGCTCTTCTCTATTTCTAGTGAAGCTATACATTTTAATCACCTTATCAAAATGCATGTTCCAACTCCTAGATGCCTGCTTCAGTCCATAGATGGACCTATTAAGTTTGCACATCATAGATTTGTTTGTGAATGTAAACCCTTTAGATTATATCATATACACCTCTTCTTCTAGCTCTCCGTTAAGGAAAGTGATTTTGGCATCCATTTTTTAAATCTCATAATCTAAGTATGCTGTTATTGCAAGTATAATCTAGATAGACTTGAGCATTGCCACAGGTAAGAATATCTCGTCATAATTAATTCCATAACATTGACGGTAATCTTAGTAACTAAATAGATTTTATAGGTCTCCACCTTATCCGCTCCTCTTTTCTTTTTGAAAATTTACTTGCACCCTATGGATTTTATCTCTTCAGATGGATCAACTAGTGTCCATACACTATTGATCTCCATGGACTCCATCTCAGATTTCATGATCTCGAGCCACTTTTGGGAGTCAGGCCTTTGCATGGCTTTCACATAGATGATCGGATCCTCATTGTTCTCATCTAGTTCGATAGGATCACCATCCTGGATCAAAAAATTATAGTATCTGTCTGACTGATGCGGTACTCTATCAGATATCTTTAATGGTGCCTCTACAGGCTCCGAATTCAATTCTTCAATCAAATCTGATTCTGCGTGTGCCAGTTCTTCTACCTCATGAACTTCACTAAATTTAATTTTACTGGTATTAGTTCTTTCTCCAAGAAACTTCTTTTCTAAAAAGACTACCCTATTGCTGACGAACACTTTTTGTTCTTCAGCAAGGTAGAAGTAGTACTATTTAATTTCTCTTGGGTATCCTACGAATAAATTTTTATTGGACTTTGGTCCAAGCTTATCTATCTTTAAACACTTGACATAAACTGGACATCCCTAAATCCGAAGGTGTGAGAGCACCGACCTATGTCCTGTTCATATCTCATATGGAGTTTTATCGACAGACTTGCTCAAAATCTTATTAAGTATATAGCAAGCAGTTTCAAGAGCATATCCCTAAAAGGAGATTGACAGATTTACAAATTCCATCATAGATCGAACCATATCTAACAGGGTTCAATTTTTTCTTTCAAATATCCCATTATATTATGGTGCTCCGAAGGGATCCACTATAAGAGAATTTTATTCTCCTCTAGATATGTCAGAAAATTACTAGTGAGATATTTACCTTTTCTATCTGACCAAAGAGTTTTAATACTCTTTCCAGTCTATTTTTCTACTCCACTATAAAATTATTTGAACATTTCAAATGATTCAGATTTGTACTTCACAAGAGAGATGTACCCATACCTCGATAGATCGTCTGTAAATGTAATGAAGAAATAGTATCCTCCTCTAGCACCTATATTTATGAGTCCACATATATCACTACGTATTAGACCTAGAATATTATTGGCTCATTTATCTTTTCCTTTAAATGGTGACTTGGTCGTCTTACCAAGTAGACAGGATTCATAAGTCGGTAATGATTCACAATCATCAATTTTAAGGACACCCTCCTTAATTAACCTGTCTATCCTATTCTTGTTCACATGACCCAGCCTATAATGCCAAAGGTAGGAATCACCGACATTATCTATCCTAGAATATTTGTTCGATGTGATATTACACCAATAGACTATGATAATATGTATATGTCATGTTTTAATTATCCATGCATATTGTAGTATCATTTACAGTGATATCATAAAAATTATCTTTTATTAAATATTTAAAATCAAGTTTGACCAAAAAGCCTACAGAGATGATATTCATCAAAAGGGAAGGATAATAATGACACTCATCTAACATGATACTATTAGACTCAAAAATAAGCTGTATAGTTCCTAAAGCTAGAACTGCAATAAGGCTTCCATCTCTAATGTTCAGGAACTGCTCACCTTCTCTAAATTTTTTACTGACCTACAATCCCTGCAATGAATTACAAATATTAATCAAACTTTCAGTATCCAATACCTAAATAGTAGTATCACAAACAGAGAAATTATAAAGAGTTATCATATA
Organism: Elaeis guineensis; assembly: GCF_000442705.2. NCBI lineage: Eukaryota > Viridiplantae > Streptophyta > Magnoliopsida > Arecales > Arecaceae > Elaeis > Elaeis guineensis. Next base: position 42,296,532 of record NC_026002.2, read on the forward strand.
AGTACCTTGTGAAGCAACTGATTGCTTATTTCTCTTGCTCTTTAGCCTATTTGAGTCAAAAAAAGTTATATATGCCGGACAATTCTTTTTCCAATGATCCAATTTCTTGCAAAAGAAGCATTCTGCCTGGTTCTTTTTGACTTTTTACTTTTTGCTCTGCTTTGGCTTTGGATCGGTGGCATGATTTTTCTGTACCTTTTTCTTCTTTCTTCTCTTAGAGGATTGACGATCTACAGATGAACCTTCCACTACATACACTGGCTCCTTCTGAAGCTGATGGTCCTTCTCAAACATCTGCAACATTCCTAGTAAATCATGGTAGTTCACTATAGGCTTGGTCATTTTGTAATAATTCAAGAAGGATAGGTAGGATTTCGATAGCGAGCTCAGGATAGCATCTTTGTCCAATTGTTCATATAACGAAAAGCCAAGTTTACTTAAGTGTTTAATCTGCTCGATCATGTACAATACATGATCGGTGATTGACACTCCTACTCGCATGCAGGTATTGAAAATAGTGCAAAAGGTTTTATATCTCTTCGCATCCTTAAGGACATCAAAGGACTCATTCAATATTTGAATCATATTCTTTGATTGCGCATTCTTGAGCTTACGGTTAAGTTCGTCGTTCATGACTATCCTCATGATGCAATGCATAGTCGTGTGGTTATTGAGCCATTTTAAATAAGTGTCTCTCGTAGCATGGGATGCATTGGCAGTAGGTTTTTCGGGTGCTGGATCCATAAGCATGTACAAAATTTTTTCGTACTCTAAAACGATCTTCAACTTTCGATACCAACTATCGAAGTTGGGTCTGATAAGCTTGTCGCTGTCCAACAGTGAACAGAGTGATAGTATGTTGGCCATAGCTAAAAAGAAAAAATATAAACCTATTAGTATATGAATTATTTTAATCCTAAAGATATGAACTTTAGTCTAAAGGTACTCTCACTAATTTATATAAATTGATAGTCTCTACCTCTAGTTCGAGGAATTATATTAATTTCTTAGTGGGTACTAGAATCCACAGAGACTGTATTTAGGCTCGAGTGTGTCTCAGCCAATCTTAGTGCATCCATGTGTAGGTTTCTAACCAATTATTTCTCTAAACAACTCCTAGAAATTAGGTTTTACCCCAGGCATCTCTTTAGCAGGTATGTGGTGCCTCTACTGAAAATTCTGATTAGATCCAACCATTAACATGACTACACCAAGCACATCCAACAAATAAATATTCAGGCCCGAGTGTGGCTTGACCAACCTGAGCATTTATCTGAAGGGCACAACAAGATGGTCATATGATGAATAATAATTTCAACACCTAATAGACACCAGGCATGTGGTGCCTCCAATGCCTATTTAGAATATTTGTACTCATTATCATGCACCTTAATGGGAGGCTATGAACTAGTTATCCTCATAACTATATCATTTTAAGGACCTAATAATTTAAAAGATTTGATTTAATGATTTGAGAATAAGAAAAGAAATTGATCTACAAGTTATAAATCCTCTCACTGACTTCATCAAGTCATGAAGAAGACTTTGCTGGAATTCGAGATTTGGTGCATACATATGTATTTTAAAACTTTATTTTCTAAACACCGTAGTGGAGAACAAGATTAAAATACTTTTAATCTGAATTATGCATGCATGAAAATATAAAATTATATGGATCTATTTCATATGCTGAAATTAATATATGCTGAAATTCAGATTGTGATTAAATCACATACCTGTTTCGTAATCTTTTTCTTCAAATTTGGATGTGGAAGAGAAGAGATTTTTTCTTAGCCACACAAGTGTCTGGCCTCTACGAATATCCACTCAGGATCAGCCTGGAACAGCCCTCTTTAATCTAAATTTTTTCTCTAAAAATTCAGTCTGCTGAATCTGAACGAAGCATGGATCGCGATCAATACTTGATCTCTTTTCTTGATTTTCTTCTTCTCCTCTTCTCTAGAGTTTCTCCTTGCTATGTGCTACTACCAAATACTAGAAACCAGTAAGAAAGAGGCACCCAACAGCCTTGGGCATGAAACACCTTGGGACGAGCATCCCAAGAGAAGGGGCGTGTAGAACGCCCAAGAGAGAAGAGAAAAGGAGAGGAAGAGAGGGTGTGGAGATCTTCTATGAGCATAGGGGCTATTGGTTTGGATGCTTTAGGGACCTTAGGGGAGGTTCCTTTAAATAGGCACAAAGATTGAATCCTATTCAATCACATAATACAACTCCTACTTGCATTGGGTTTTCTATTAACTTAAGTTATCCAACTTACTTTAGGAGACTGTTTAGGCGCCAATAATTGGAGCCCTTGCACCCATAATTAGACACCCCAAAGATACCCCATAAGAGATCTAAAGGCCCTCTAATTAATGGACAAGCTCAACTTGATCAAATCAAAGTGGCACCCAAGAATAACTATCAAAAAAATTAATTAGGGACTTGCACCTTAAATTTATATGATCCATAATCTTAGACACCCAACAATTAGAGTCTTATGAATTTTATTCATATAGGTTATTAGCAGGTAATTAAGTTAGAATTATCTTATCAAATAAGTAATCCCAACGGAAAGAGAAATTGGATCCAACTATGTGCTAGCAAGGTTACTATGAACCCAATGGATTTCTGTAAACCCAATTGACACTTCATAAGCTCAATTGCTTATTCCAAACCTAATCCCTTTGTTGTGTGACCGCATAAATTCAATTCTATCTGATAGTGAGATATACCATAATCTCTCTCATCGTATCATTGAAATTCTTTTCAATGGATCAGAATAATTCAACTCTAACTCAGTAAGGATTGTTGATCCAGAGCAACCCTAGTGAGCTCTCACAATCTATCAGTGATGCCTAGCAGTATGTAATGGCAACCAAGTAAATCTGAAATGAACCTCTAGATGTAGTTAATATATGATTCAGTCCCTCTATCGTGAGTTCTGATTTGATGGTAGGTCATAGATAAATCATCAAACCTCATCATCAATCATATGATAGATTCGATTAGCTTAAGTCCAGTTGTGCCTTCTATGAAAATTCTTTTCCATCAATCATACTGCTATGGCTATAGACTCTTGGACTTAACCTTTTAAATTTCATAGGACTACTCCTCTCTATCAAGGTCGATAGATCCTATCTTGATGCGCACCCCACTCCTACAGTGGACCAACTATCGCCAACATCCACTACAAGAGCTCATTGAGACCCATGTTTATGTGTCAGTCAAACTCTAACAGCCTCACTATGAGTAGCAGTACCATCTCAAGTCAAAAGATCAATCACACAACTATAGCATCGAGACAATCACTAACGATTAAATAAAAATCTATGTGATCTCTCATATGATCACGCTCAGTCCTAGTTGTTCTCTAACAACTATCTGCACTCATCGTCCTATGTCTCTACACAGTATATCAGAGACTCATCTTTCTTGAAGAAAGTAATTTATGCACCAATCTTTTCAAATCTATTACTGTCCTCATGATGATCCTATGATCGGGAGCTTTTAAGAATTAAATATATATCTCTAATTCTCAACATCTTGAGAATATGTATCAAAACTAATTCCATGAATGATTCAAGGATACATCACATTTGAATGAAAATGAACTTGTCCTTTTATTGATCATATCAATATATTAAGTACAAAATTATATCCTAGATTTATTATAATGTGTCAGTCATATTGGCTCTAGGACATACATCTAACAATCTTCCACTTGGACTAAAGCCAATTGGCCACAAATCTAAGTCCCATCTTCTCAAGGTGGACTTCTATTTTTGGTTGGCTCAACAGCTTAGTCAGCAAGTCTGCCATGTTGTCTACAAAGTCTACTTTTCGTACCTCAACATATTTCTTTTTGAGGTAGTCACGTATGATATGAAATCGCTGCTCGATGTGCTTAAATTTCTGATGAGACCTCGACTCCTTAACAAGTGCTATGGCTCTATTATTATCGCAGTACAGTGATATGGCATCCGATGTCATAACCCCAAGTTTCATGATAAACTTCTTAAACCAGAAGCCTTCCTTTGCAATATCCAAAGCAGCGATATATTCAGCCTCCGTGATCGAATCTGCTATGATAGGTTGTTTGAAATTCTTTCAGTTGATCGCACCACAATTGCAAACGAACACATATCCTGACATAGACTTTCTATCATCAGGATCAGACATAAAGTCTGAGTCAGTGTACCCCTCGACTCGCAACTCAGAATCACCTCTAAAGATCAAAAACAAATCCTTAGTCCTTTTAAAGTACTTAAGAATGTTCTTCATAGCTATTCAGTGCTCCTCAACTGGATTCGATTGATACCTACTCGTGACACCCACAGTAAGGGCAATATCAGGTCGAGACATAGCATGATATACATGAGGCTTCCTATGACCAAGGTGTAAGGAATCCTACTCATATGCTGCACCTCCTCAAATGTGGTTGGATACATCATCTTGAAGAGACTAATACCATGCCTAAGGGGTAAGAGACCTCTCTTAGAGTTTTTCTTGCTGAACCTCTTCAGTACCTTCTCTATGTACAACTTTTGTGACAGGCCAAGCATCTATTTAGGTCTATCTCTATAGATTTTTATTTCAAGAATATAGGATGCTTTCTCTAGATCTTTCATGAAGAATTTCTTGGACAACCATCTTTTGATCATGGTCAGTATGGGAATGTCATTCCTAATAAGGAGAATATCATCCACGTACAATATGAGGAAGGTGATCGCACTTCCACTGACCCTCTTGTATATACAAAGTTTTTTTTCATTTTTGATGAAATCAAATGATTTGATTGCTTCATCAAAATGATGGTTCCAACTCTGAGAAGCTTGCTTTAATCCATATATGGATTTATGTAGCTTGCAAACTCTGTGATCACCATCACCGAATGTGAAATTCATAGGCTACTCTATATAGATATCTTTCTCAAGATATCCATTCAGGAATACAGTTTTTACATCCATCTACCATATTTCATAATCATAGTAAGCTACAACAGCAAGGAGTTTGCGGATGGATTTCAGCATGGCAACGAGTGAGAAGATTTTCTGATAGTCAATGCCCTCGCACTGACTATAACCTTTAGCCACAAGTCTAGCTTTATAGATCTCTACCTTACCATTGGCCTCTATCTTTTTTTTGCAGATCCATTTATACCCAATGGGTATAATACCCTTGGATGGATCTACTAAGGTCCATACTTAATTCGAGTGCATTGAGTTAATTTCTAACTTCATAGTATCTAATCATTTCTCAAAATCAATGTCAGACATCACCTCATCAAAGATATTAGGATCATCAGTATGACCCTTTTCTCCTATAAGGAACATTTTCTTTACTTTCTCCGTAAGCATACCCATGTACCTTTCAGGAGGTTGGAAGACCCAGCTAGATCTACGAGGTGGTAGAGGAACATCAACTACTGGCTCATGGACTATGGATTCCTGAGGATCTATAGCTCTTGGCTCTTCAGAGATTTTCTCTTCGAGCTCCACTAACCTCCCACTGCCGCCATCCTAGATAAACTTATTTTCTAGAAATACTACGATTTGACTCACAATCATATTATGATATTGTGGAAAGTAGTAGTATCCCATGGATTCTTTTGGATACCCTATAAAGTGAGCTATAATAGATCTATCCTCCAACTTATCTGCCATTTGTCTCTTAACATAGACCGGACATCCCTAAGTCTTAAGATAACCTAGACTCAGCTTCTTATTGAACCATATCTCATACGGTGTGGAATGGACTTTGATGGAATCCTATTCAACAGATGAATTATGGTTAACAAGGCATGTCCCCAAAGAAATAAGGATAGATCAGTGAAGCTCATCATGGATTAGACCATATCCAATAGGATCCTGTTTCTCCTCTCGGATATCCCGTTGAGCTGAGATGTTTCAAGAGGCATCCATTGAGAGACTATGCCATTGTCCTTAAGATATCTCAAAAATTTTTGACTAAGGTATTCACCTCCTCGATCAGATCGAAGAATCTTAACAGATTTACCTGTCTACTTTTCTACTTCATGCCTGAATTCTTTGAACTTTTCAAAGGCCTCAGACTTGTGTTTCATAAGATACACATACCTGTATCTAGACAGATCATCGATAAAGATAATGAAGTAGGTATAACCACCCCTGGCCTGCATATCAAATGGCCCACATACATCGGTGTGTATCAGGACAAATAACTCAGTGGCTCTCTCCCCATGTCCTACAAAGGGTAACTTGGCTATTTTTTTTCGAAGGTAAGATTTGCAAGCTGGATACAACTCTGGATTAAGAGAGCCAAGGATTCTATCTTTTTCCAGTCTGTTTATCCTGTTCTCTCCAATATGGCCTAGTCTATGGTACCACAAGTACTTCTGGTTAATTTCATCTCTGGGTCTCTTTTGGTCTACAGCACTCACTATTTGCTTGTTCAGATTTACATTCGCATCAACATGTAAGTGATAAAGACTATTAATTAAAAGACCTCATGCAACTAATTTATTTCGTAAATAAATAAAATAAAAATTTTTATTGAAACTAATTTTAAGACCTTTTTATGCTAGCACAAACACGAAAATTAAATTTTGACTAGCTACAGGAACATAATAACAGTCCTTTAAATCTAATCTAGCATCAGACAATAATCAAAGAGGACAAGTACCAATGGCTTCTACAGCAACCTTTGCTCTATTATCGATCTGAAGGATCATGTCACCTTTCCTCAATCTCCTACTTTCTATCAGATCCTGCATTGAGGTACAAATATAAGCACTCAAGCCAGAGCCTAATATCCAACTAGAAGTAGAAGAAATCGTAAGGTTAGATTCAATTACAAGCATACTTTCAGAAGGTTTATCATCCTTTTTTATCTTTAAATTCTCTAGATATTTAGGACAGTTTCTCCTCCAGTGGCCTTCAGTATGACAGTGGAAATACTTTTCCTTTACCTCAGCCGCCTTTGGACCATCCTTCTTTGGCTTGCTCTCTTTCTTCTGCTTCTTCATGGATTTAACCTTCTTCTTTCCAGTAGACTTTTTCTTGGAAGAAGAAGTCCGCTCCATAGTGAGTACAGTGCCCTTTGTACTTTTCAAGGTACCCTCCATAGTGACCAACATGTTGACAAGTTCAAAAATAGTGCAGTCAAGTTTGTTCATATGAAAATTTACAATGAATTGACTATATGAACTAATAAGGGATTGAAGGATCAGATCCATCTATAATTTTTTTTGCATATCTAGTCCAAGCTTTTCAAGCTCCTCAATATCTTTGATCACTGTCATACAGTGCTCATGGACTGACTGCCCTTCGTGCATCTTTAGATTGAAACCTCTTAGACACTTTGAAGCATGCAGTATGGCTCTGCTCACCACACAACTCTTGTAGATGAGTAATCATAGCCCAGCATATGCTCATGCTGGCTTTATAACTCATTTGACATGGATACCAGCACATAGCACTTGATCCGACTGTCTTCATTTATCCACTTCTCAAAAGTAGCTCTCTGCTCAGCAGTAGGATGGTTTGGTAACACTGTAGAATTCTAGTTGAGAACATATTTTAATTTTTCTGAGGTTAGAATAATCCTGAAGATTTTGAGCCAATCTTTGTAATTGGTACCGGTCAAATGATTGATTTCAAAGATGCGGACTAAGGGATTTGAGGCTGACATTGTTTAACTACGAGAGTAGACATTGAAGTTAGACTTTTATACTTAATATTTAATTTACTTCTAGAGACTTTAAGATGCAAATAATGACTCCCACAAATTTATCGGATCCCTCTGCTCTCCAGAAAGAAAATGAAAACCCTAACGCGATAAAGGATTCCTAGTGGGTACTGCGGTCTCACCGATGACATGTACCTCATTTAACAATTATTGATAACATGCACACCGATGCATAGGCAACTTTTTGCCCAGATGCTTCTCTGAGCATGTTGCAGCGACTTGGTCTCTAAGTCATGTGGGCTCACCTAATAGTTATTGCCCACACTTCTTAGTTAAGCCCAACCCACCATTCACAAGCAGGTGCAAGGCCATCATTGGGTCCCTCACCTAATAGTTATTGGGTCCAACCCCATCTTTACCCTGGAGTAACTCTTTGCTAATAGAGTGGTTATATTTTTTGATACAATTGAATCACGGTAACCAGTCAAGAACAATCAACATTGATAGCACGTCCACAAATCTACAATGATGAAAGACCTATGGACTTAATATTTGCAGAGAGGTTTAGGTTTAAGTCTCATCTAATCAGTCATCATATAATCGATCTAACTGGTATGAGTTAAACTAAATCGCTAAGCAACCTAATTCAAGACCCAATCTTTCAAATTAGTCAGGTAAGTGGAGATCGGTGGGGGTCCCCCCATTGCCTTCCTTAAATACCAATAAATTGGTCAGATCAACTAATGGAACCAATTAAATAACCACATCTCATTAACTTATCTTAGATATCAATAGATCAATTGATCAAAATTGGTTAGCTCAAGCGAATCAAGCTCAAAACAACGAGCCAAATTAGATCCTTAGGTTAATCGATTCTACATATAGGATTCAATTGATTTGATCAATAATAATTGTATGATCATTAACTTAATTGATCTGATCTTAATTAATACTTGACTTGATTTGATTAATTATTTAATCAAATTAGACCCATATGACTTAAATCAAAAAATCTTAAATGCAATCCTATTACATGACCTAATTAATAATTTTTTCATGACCAAAATCCTAATGCACAAACATAAATTTTATATTCTAAATCATATTTTAGATCTAAATTCTTTATATAAAAATAAATTTTAAAATATAAAAATAATTTTTAGATTTTAACTCATAAACATATATCATATATACGCATATAAAATTAGATCTAAATAAAATTTCAGATCTAAGCATGATATCATATATCTCATATACTAATCATGAATCAAATTAAAAATAAATTTATGATCTAACTATACAAACATATATCATATATATGAATTAAAATTTAGATCATATAAAAATTTTAAATTTTATGCATGCATGTATATATCACATGAATATGAACTAGAACTCTTTTTAGATCAAAATTCAGATCTATGCATGCAATTACATATCAACTATATGTTCTAAAATTAAATATAAAATTAAATTTTAGATTTAAAGATCTATTTATATATCTCATGTATCAAGTAAAAATCTAATTTTAAAATTTTTTCAAAATACGTATATCAAAATTCAGCATATGAAAACCTATGGCTCTTGTACCATTATTGGAATTCAGAGTTTGGTGCATGCATATGTATTTCAAAATTTTATTTTTTAAATATCATAGTAGAGAATAAGATTAAAATATTTTTAATTTAAATTATGTATACATAAAAATATAAAATTATATGGATCTATTTTATATGCTGAAATTGATGTATGCTGAAATTTAGATTGTGATCAAACACATACCTGTTTCACAATATTTTTCTTCAAATTTGGATCTGAAAGAGAAGAGATTCTCTCTTAGCCACACAAGTGTCTGACCTTTATGAGTATCCACTTGGGATGAACCTAGAACAGCCCTCTTAAATCTGAATTTTTTTCTTCAAAAATTCAGCCTACTGAATCTGAATGAAGCCTGGATCGCTATCAACACTTGATCTCTTTTCTTGATTTTCTTCTTCTTCTCTTCTCTAGAATTTTTTCTTGCTATGTGTTGCTACTAGATACTAGAAATTAGTAAGAAAGAGGCATCCAAAAGTCTTGAACGTGGAATACCTCAGGACGTGCATCCCAAGAGAAGGGGCGTGTAGAATGCCCAAGAGAGAATTGAAAAGGGGAAGAAGAGAGGGCGTGGAGACCTTCTATGGGCATGGGGGCTGCTGGTTTGGATGCTCTACAGACCTTAGGGGAGGTCTCTTTAAATAGGCACAAGGATTGAATCCTATTCAATCACATAATAGAAGTCCTACTTGTATTAGATTTTCTATTAACTTAAGTTATCCAACTTACTTTAGGAAACCCTTTAGATGCCAATAATTAGAGCCCTTGCACCCATAATTAGACACCCTAACATACACACCAGAAATACCCCATAGGAGATCTAAAGGCCCTCTAATCAATGGACATGCCCAACTTGATCAAAATAAGGTGGCGCCCAAGAATAACTATCAAAGAAATTAATTAGGAACTTAAACCCTAAATTTATGTGATCCATAACCTTAGACACCCAACAATTAAAGTCTCATGAATCTTATTCATATAGATTATTAGCAGATAATTAAGTTAGAATTATCTTATCAAATAAGTAATCTCAATGGAAAGAAGAATTGGATCTAACCATGTGCTAGCAAGGTTACTATGAACCCAATGAGTTTCTTTAAACCCAATTGACATTTCATAAGCTCAATTACTTATTCCAATCCTAATCTCTTTGTTGTGTGACCCCATAGGTTCAATTCTATCTACTAGTGAGACATACAATGATCTCTATCATCATATCATTGAAACTCTTTTCAATGGGTCAGAATAATTTCACTCTAACTCAGTAAGGATTGTCGATCCAGAATAACTTTAGTGTGCTCTCACAATCCATCAGTGACACCTAGCAGTATGTAGTGACAATCCAGTAAAACTAAAATGAACCTCTAGGTGTACTTAACATGTGATTCAGTCCCTCTATCATGAGTCCCAACTAGATGGCAGGTCATGAATAAATCGTTAAACCTCATCATCAATCATATGATAGATTCGATTAGCTCAAGTCCAGTTGTGACTTCTATAAAAATTCTTTTCCATCATTCACACTACTGTGGCCACAGACTCTTGAACTTAATCTTTCAAATCTCATAGGATTACTCCTCTCTATCAAGGTCGATAAATCCAATCTTGATGCGCACCCTACTTCTATAGTGGACCAACTGTCACCAACATCCACTATAATGACTCATTGAGACCTATATTTATGTATCAATCAAACTCCAGCAGCCTCACTATGAGTAGCAGTACCATCTCAAGTCAAAGGATCAATCACATAACTACAGCATCAAGATAATCACTGACGATCGAATAGAAATCTAAGTGATCTCTCGTATGGTCATACTTAATACTAGTTGTTCTTTTTACAACTATCCACACTCGTTGTCCTGTGTCTCTACACAGTAGATCAAAGACTCATCTATCTCGAAAAAAGTAATTTATGCACCAGTCTATCCAGATCTATCACCATCCTCATGATGATCCTATGATCAAGAGCTTTTAGAAATTAAATACATATCTCTAATTCTCAACACCTTGAGAATATGTATCGAAACTAATTTTATAAATGATTCAAGGACACATCACACTTGAATGAAAAAGAACTTACCCTTTTATTGATCAAATTAATATATTAAGTATAAAATTATATCTTAAATTTATTACAATGTGTCAGCCATATTGACTTCTAGGACATACATCTAACAGACTTTATACAAGTTGATCTAAAAATACCTAAATTAGTTATACTGATTTATCTTAATGGCATGGGTCAGCTCGAATCGATTAGTGACCTAATTAAAATATAATCTACTATATTGACTAGGTAAGTAAGATCGATGGGAGGGATATACCATTAACTCACCATAGACGTCATCTAGGTGAGTAGCTTCCAATTAATGACTACCGATCAAAACTGCCAAGCTTACATTAGACACCAATTGGTTAATTAGTTTTGATTTGATCCATCAGAAGATTCGGGCTCAACCACTGAGCCATGATCATGATCCATTTACTAAGGTCAAAAATATGGACTTGATCAAGCTTCAACTATTGAGGTTGATTTAAAGAAATTTTGACCTAATCTAATTCAACTCTTGATTAGATTTAACTAGTTTTTCTATTTGGTCCATATATATTTCTAACCCTAAACCTAATCTAATAGGAGGACCTAATTCATGCTAATCTATTACCCATCGATTTATGTGGTATCTTAAAATCTTTAATTTTTAAATTTAGATCATTTAAAACTTAATTCAAAATTAAGTATTTGAAACGTGTATTTCAATTTGTAGAACTATTCTACTAGAATTTCAAGTAAAGCATACCATATATTTCATATCATGAAACTAATTTTTATATTTATATTTGATAATTAAACATGCATAAGTATGATCTAAACTTCATATATGCATCACATATAACATGACTACTTTTAGATCACTTCCAATTACATCTAACGTAATATGCTATTCAAATTTTAAAATAATTTTTATATCTAAAATTATCTTATTGTAATGAGTCATAAATTATTTTAGATCTAATTTAAAATTATTTATGATTAAAATAATTATATAAAAATCTATTCATTAATTTTTTTCATGAAATAGGATCATAATGATTCTCCTACACGTCACAAAAGAATCCATCGAATAGGCAAGAGAGGGACATCAATCCCTACTTCCTCTTATGACCGAATGATCTAGTGATCTCATCAATCTGAGTACTGGACTACTAAAAACTAAAATCTAATTTCAAATAAAAATTACATCTACATATAATTATCAAAAAAAAGTAGGCATGAACATGATTTTGATCATATCAACCACGTTCTTAATCTAATCTAATTAGTTTTCATACATCGTATGCATCATATTAGATCTAAAACTTAATTTATACAAGATATAAAATATTAAATTTAGATTTTAAATCATATAAAAAATATTTAGATGCACTTATGAACACATAAAGATTAAATTTTTTGATTAGATTTGCTTTGATGTTGTGCAGAATTTTAATAGAATTCAGATCTAAAAATCTATCAAAATAGATTCAATTTAGATCTAAAATAAGTCTAACTTCTAATCTAAAATAATAATATAAAATTTTATTAAAATTAATTTAAAATATATTTTAAAAAAGATTATTATTCCAACAAAAATCTGCGATAATAAAATTCTGTTATAATAGATTTATAACAAATCTTAACCAACCATTAATTAGGTTCATAAAATCTAATCAAAATCAGATCATAAATTTTATTTAAATAGATCTAAATTAGATTTAATATCTAACATAAAATTTTAATCATATATTATATATAAATCTATTAGAAAAAATTAGTTATGTATCTATATATCAAAGCCTGGCTTTGATACCAGTTGAAGAAAAAAATCTGATTCAGGATCGGATCACCAAGGAGCATCTAAAAATTTTTCTATAATAAGCTAACAAAGATTTTATATTTTATCTAATATATAGAATATAGATCAAATTCAAAAAAAAATTTTGAATCCAAAGCCTTGTAAAAGTTTGAACATATAAATCCTCTACTTCGCACGCACGTCAGGATTCATAGAAAAGCGGGATGAAGCTTCAGATCATCGTACCTTCTCAAGGCAGCAAGAAGAGGAGGTAAAAGACCTTTGGTGTGATGCCTTATACCTAGAATTGGGATGCCAAAACTCTTCACACCAAGATGGGTTGGATGCCCAAGTTCCATATGCCAAGGAGAAGAGACGCTTCTCTTCTCTTACATGCCACCTTTCTCTATCTTTCTCATGTTAGCATACAATCTAATTGTTATGCTTTGATAGTTAAAATTTTTTTCAATTTATAGATGATTCTTCATGATCCAATAGACTAGGAATCCTAATTTAAATCAGCTATGAATTAATCTATCCCTTATTTAAGAAGGAGTCCTATTTAAGATTGGATAGGCGCCTAACTTGGCACCCCCATGCACCCATGCCTACGTCCAAGAGAGGGGTCGGTAAAACTAGTGCCCCCACCCTTATTTGGTCAGCCATGAGGAAAGAAACTCTTAGCAAAAGTGGACTCTAAGGATCCAATCCAAATATGAGTCAATTCGAATCTAGTTCGAACCTGATTCGAACCAATTTCGAATAGGCTGTCAATCCTAAACTATTTAGATTTAGAATCAAGTCTAACTTAAATTTTTAATCTAATTAAGATTAATTAAATTAGATCTAATTTTAAATTAATTAATACTTAAATCCAATCTCTCATAGACTCTTTGGATCTTTGATCAAATCTCATTCATCTTCAGAATTGAACCTGAACCTCATGTCTAATGCTAGCTAGACATAGTCAACTGTTTAATCCTATATGATCCATAACTTAATTTTTAATCAAATCAATCTATTTGTTTAATCAAGTCATGTACTTCTAAATTAAACATATAGACTTAGGTCAATTCTTTCTACATCGCTTGACTCTGTGCATGACTCTATAGATTCGAACACTAAGTTGGTAGCATAGGAATCGTTTCCTACACTAATTAAAATGACCATCTAGCAATGATTTCTGACATCCAGATAGGTCAAATATTTATAAGATAATATTCAAGAACCTATGCATATGGTTATCGTATAATTCATCCCTTTGACCCTGAATGCTCTAAGACGATCTAGGATTAAACTGTCAACCTTGAAAGAATCATCCATATTGTATTCCAACCTTTCAAATCCAGCACATGGATTATCTTGATCAAGATTTTACTAAATTAAAATACAGTGATGCATTAGCTCCTATGATCTGGAGGGATCAATCTTAATTTGGATCCACACATAGACTTCGTAAGTATTTGACTGTACCCAGTAGCTTATCATCACTACATTAAAAATACAGATTGTCTGGCACCAAAGCACAGTAAGTTATTTGTAAGTCACTATAGTAATATCAGATCTGAGAGACACTTATGCCTATATGCTTTGCAAGCTACTCTTGATAGCAGAGCACTCAGTAGGCGACTCACTTATTCAGTGACGATGTACTTCTACATCTCACTTATATGCCATACCAGTGTCTCTACACTCTTTAGTTAAGAGGACAACCAACCTATATGGCACACAATGACCTTTACTTGATAAACATCATCATCTTTTAATGATGTATCATTTGATCATGAATATGTTTAAGAACTATTCGATAAATTCTCCTTTATCGATTACTTTATAGTTCTAGAGACTTTATCACAATACAAGATTTCTAGCAAGAAAGATGTAATTTTATGATAAAAAATATCAAAATAACTTTTATTTATTGATAAATAATTTATATACATATTACAAAATGAGCACAATCATTAAACGATTGACTTTATGACATATTTTCTAACAATGATTACTTAGATTCTAGATCACAATAAATCACTGTGAAAATTTCAAATAGTATTTATTAAATTATTACAGGATCTGATATATATATTAGAACTAATATATTTTTGAACTGTATAGATGGATTATACGGAGTATATCATTATGTGGCACGGTGATGACCCATCCACTCAGCCCCTCTATGATCTTGAGAGATGACTCAAGGTCACCGAAGGGGTGAGTAGGAGCCAAGTCATAGGATTTGGCCACAACTTCAACCCTCCAGTAGGTTGATACTATTCGGTGTCCTCACAGACCTCGACATCTCAGACTTGGAGTGATGTGCATATGGAGGAGGTCGTGCAGAGGCTTCTGAGCCAACGACCTCAGAGCTTCTCAGATACCGTCCATGATATGGTCGTGGAGATTCTTCAAGACTCGCAACTATGTGACCAACTGGGCTCATTGTCCCAACCATCACATCAGATAATTCTATTAGTAATTTTTTTTTATTTATTTTAAGTTTTCATATTTAGAAGCTTCACATAGTTGACTTGAGTTAGAGAAGAAGATTTAAGGGCTAAAAATTTAATCTAACAATCCAATTGATCAGTCGAGAGAGTCTATAGCTCCGTATCATCGAATGAAATATGTAGAAATAATCTGTTTGAGAATCGAAGAAGTATATTGAAGATATATCTCCATATCAAAAGATACACCTTTGTAATAAAACTTATTAATAATGTATTATTTTTCTTCATTTCAAGATGCTGGGACATCCGACTCTCTTTTACCAGCTACTAGAGAGGAGCAAAAGGATGAGGAGGAAGATGACGAGGAAGATCTGATCTAATTTTTTTTATTTTTATGTATTATATTTTTTTGATACTGCTTGTAAAATTATATAATTTATATTTTTTATTTAATATAATTAATTTTTTATTTGTGATTGTCATATTATCTTTGGATTTTAATTATAATAGATGTCAGGAACCATAACTGATTGTGATTAATTAAAATAAATTTTAAAAATATTATTATATATTTTTTTAAAAAATAAAATTAACTATCATTGATGGTATTAGTGATGGTATTAGTGATGGTTTTTTCATCGCTAATAGCTATGGCATTAGCAACAAAATAGCCATCGCTAATTTTTTTTATTTTTTTAAAATTTGATTTAAAGATAAAAAATAAATAGCGATGAAATTTGATCATCACAAATATCGTTACTAATAGTAGTTATTATCAATGGTTAAAAAATCTATCGCTAATAAGAGCAATTAGTGACAAGGGTTGTTCCGACTATCAATTAACGACGGTGTTCCATCACTATTAGCGATGGCAATTAGCCATCGCTAATAGTGAAATTTCTTATAGTGAAGCTTAAGTTTGAGCCAAGGCAAATTTCAAGTCTGAGCCAAGGTAAATATAAAGATCGAGATCGAGCTATCAAGCTATCAAGATCGAGCTGAGGCAAATCCAAGACCAAGTCAAGGCAAAGATGAAGACCGAGGCTGAACTATCAAACTCAAACTGAGGCAAAGCTCAAGTTCGATTTGAGGCAAAGATGAAGATTGAGGCTGAGCTATCAAGCTCAAGATCGAGCCAAAGCAAAGATCAAGATTAAACTGAGGCAAAGATCGAGATCGAGCAAAGTTAAAGATAAAAATCAAAGCCGAGCTATCAAGCCCAAGATCGAGCCGAGGCAATGATCAAGATCGAGGCCAAGCTATCAAGCTTAAAATCAAGTCGAGGAAAAGATCAAGACTGAGCCAAGGCAAAAATCAAAATTGAGATCAAGCTATCAAGCCAAAGGTCAAGATCAAGACTGAGCTGAGATAAAAGACTGAGGCTGAAGTGAAGCCCAATGCCAAAATGAAGCCTGATGCCAAGAGAAGGCCGACCTCCATAAGCCGACCTTCTGAAGATCGAGCTCCCAAAGCTGACCTCCTAAAAGTTGATGTTCGAAGGCCGACCCTCCAAAAGCAAGCTCCTAAAAATTGAGCTCCCAAAAGTCGACCTCCCGAAGCCGAGCTCCTGAAAATCGAGGTGAAAAAATTGATTGAAGAATGCTAACCAAAGAAGGTTAACTAGAGGCAAACTAACTAAAATAGGATCCGACCAAAGTCAATCCAATGAGTTCTTTCATTCTTTGTGTGCAGATCTACAACACAACAGCCCATGGCACTCCTTGCCCATTTGTAAGTAGAGTAGAGGTGATGATGACAATGACCATGGGCAAGCAGAGTGGAGGCCACAACGACAATAACCCATGGTGCTTCTTGCCCATAAGCAAATGGAACAAAGGCCATGACAACATCAGCCCAATGGCTCTCCTTGCCCACAGGCAAGTTGAGCAGAGGCCACGATGACATCGACCAAATGGTGTTCCTCATATGAGTTGGGCAAAGGATCCTCGAAGCCCACAAATACAAGTCATTTGGACCAAAGACCTCAAATGACCATGAGCAAAAGAATCCCCTAAGACAAGCCAAGCTACAAGAAATAGTGGCAAAAAGAATCTTTAGAGGCTCAAAATATTAGCAATGCTGATCTAAGGTGAGATCTTCAAAGAATTATTATATATACTTAGAGCCACCCCGAGGATGAGCCAAAGAATATGCTATCTTCAAGAAACCACCTAAAGATCCCTGAACATCTTGGCATACACTATCTGACTTGAGATAGGTTAAGTCGATTATCCAAACATGACTTGCTTAAAGTGATGCTACATTCTCCACACGTCGGATGTCTAAATCAAGATTGACGTCAGCTACAACTTAAAGCTAATATATGATGTACTCCTTTCGTCTGATCTAATTCTAATTCGGACTCAAGAGTAGAGGGATATATATTATGGGTAGAAATTTTTTTTCTCAGATAAAGCTAGCACACAAGAAAGCTGGGCCCAGTCCAACCTTGATGATGGCTGATGTCTGTTGATATTTCAAAAAAATATTATATCCTATTTATGCCAATTGAGAAAAATTTCAGAATCCATATGACAACCTATTATGAGTAGATAAGGAAGAAGATAATAAGAATATCTCACCCAATAAAGTAGGGCTAATCATCGATTCTTCTTCTTGAGCTAGCATTCCTAATAAGATAGGAGATAATGTATATATCTCTCCAGATAAAATAGAAGACAACGGGCATATCTTGCCTGATAAGTCAAGGCTAACCATCTGATTTTTCTTTCTTCTCACGGCTCTTCAGTCTCTACCTATAAATAAATACCTACAGGAGATCCTCAAGGTATGAAATCACTTTTCACCCAAAATACTTACTCTTTCTCATCTATTCTAGAGATTTGATTTGAGCATTGGAGGATCTCCGCCAGAGCTAACTCTAGTCGGAGACTCATCTTGCAGGTCCTACCGTCGCTGTCCTACGGTCACCATCCAACTTTAGCCAACCTGACCAAAGATAGATTTCTGTGGTAACACTGTATATTACAAAAAATGAGTGGAGGTTCAAGAGTTAGTTGAAATTGGTAATGACTCATGGTGGCTTGAATAGAAAGGGTTGAAGTGATTGAACAAGTTTTCTTGAAGTTTGGATGGCATGACTATAAAATATGATATGTTAGAATCTAGTTACCTTACTGAGTTAAGTGGGGATGTCTGAGTACAAGTACATTAAGGTTATAATTATTTCAAGCAATCATGAAGGCTACCTTAGAGTGGTAGTTATGGGCATATATATTAATAAATATAGGTGGAAAAAAAAGAGATGTTACAAATCCATTATGTATAGTTGGTCATTATGTTGGTAATTGTATCTTTTGATTACATATTTTTTTATCTAAAATTTCCAAAAAACTATCCTATTTTAATGGTTTGAGGTCAAATATTATGCATTGAAGACACCTTTGAATTTTTAAGGTAATGCTTAATATGCTGGTATACATAGACTGCTAGTGATGCTATTGTTTCATCTATATTACCTATAATTTAACAGTAAAATACAAAATTGTAAGAGCTCCAAAGAGACTTAATTAGGTTAAGTCAAGAGAGTTTGGATGAGTGTTTGGGTCCCATACTAAGTTCAGGTCTGATCGGATCGAGTCATTACCTTAAGACCCAAATCAACTCAAGAATCATTACGAGTTGGGTCGGGATGGATCGGGTCGGGTCAGAATTTAGTAAGCCCTAACTCAACCTAAAAAATAGAATGGATTTAATTTTAAAATCCAATTTGGCTCTATGGTCCTTTAAAATAGTTTGGATTAGGTCTACACGGGTCGGATCGGGTCAGATCATGGGTAAACCCAACCCATTTGAACACTATAATATAGGATAGCATAGCTTAACACAGTGGTTAATGGATATTGTAAATTGTCTAGAATGACATGGTACAGTCCATGCGGGCTCGTTGGAATTAAATATGGGCCAAGTGCTAAAAAATATGTCATAAAGCCAATTATCTATTTATAAATGATTGAGCTTTTAGTAATATGTATATGAATTATTAATGAATAAAAGTTATTTTTGGCAAGTTCATTATAAAAGTACATCTTCTTTTAAACTTTTGTATTATGATGAAATCTTTAAAACTATAATATAATCGATAAAGAAGAATTTATCGAATAGTTCTTAAACTTGTTCGTGACCAAATGATATATTATTAACAAGGACAATAATATTTATCAAGTATAGGTCATTGTATGCTATATAGATTGGTTGTCCTCTTAATCAAGGAGTGTGGAGATATTGGTATGGCATATAGATGAGATATAAGAGTACATTATCACTGAATAGTAACTCACCTGTGGAGCACTCTGTTGTCAAGAGCAACTCACGAAGGAGATGGACATAAGTATCTCTCCAACCTGAGATCACCACGGTGACTTGCAAATAACTCACTGTGCTTAGATGTTGGACTATCTATATTTCTAATATAGTGATGAAAAGCTACTGGGTACAGCCAAGTATTTATAAAGTCGATGTATGAGTCAAGATGGGATTGACCCTTCCGGATTATAGGAGTTGATGCATCATTGTGTTGGAATTCGAGGTTTGGGGCATACATGTGTGTTTCAAAATTTTATTTTTTAAACACCATAATAAAATATAAGATTAAAATATTTTTCATCTGAATGATGCATGCATAAAAATATAAAACCATAAAGATCTAGTTCATGTGTTAAAATTGACATATACTGAAATTCAGATTGTGATCAAATCGCATACTTGTTTTGCAATCCCTTTCTTCAAATTTAGATCTGAAAGAGAAGAGATTGTTTTTTAGTCACACAAGTGTCTAGCCTCTATGGGTATCTACTCGAGATCAGTCTGGAGCAATCCTCTTCAAGTTGAATTTTTTTTCTAAAAAAATTCAGCTTGCTGAATCTGAATGAAGCCTGGATCGCGATCAACTCTTTATCTCTTTTCTTGATTTTCTTCTTCTCTTTTTCTCTTGCCTTTCTTCTCTATATTGTGCTGCTACCAAATACCAGGAACCAACAAAGGAGGGGATGCCCAATAGCTTGGGTGTGCAAGAACTTAGGATGCCCAAGAGGTGGGGCGTGTGGGATGCCAAGGGAGAAGAGAGGGAGAGAGGAAGAGAGGGTGTGGGAAGGTCTCCAAAGGGGGCGTGGGGCTACTGGTTGGATGCACTAGGGACCTTAGAGGAGGTCCCTTTAATTAGGTATGAGGATTGAATCCTATTCAATCTCATAATACAAGTCCTACTTGCATTAGGTTTCCTAATAACTTAAGTTATTCAACTTACATTAGGAATCCTATTAGGTGCCAACTCTTGGAACCCTTGCACCCATTATTTCACACCCTCTTTTGCACCCAAGGGACGCCCCATATGAAATCAAAAGGCCCTTTAATCATGGGACATGCCCAACTTGATCCAATCAAGGTGGCGCCCCATAATAACTATCAAGAAATATTAATTAGGGACTTGCATCCTAATTCAATTGATCCAAAATCTTAGATACCCAACAATTGGAGTCCAATGAATCTAATTCATTTAGGTTATTAGTAGGTAATTAAGTATGAATTATTTTATCAAATAAGAAATCCAAATGGAAAGAGAAAATTGGGTCCAACCATATGCTAGCAAGGTTACCTTGAACCCAATCAGATTTCTCTAAACCTAATTGACACTTCATAAACTCAATTACTAATTCTAAGCCTAATCTCTTTGTTATGTGATCCCATAGATTCAATTCTATCTGGTAGTGAGATATACAATAATCTCTATCAAAGTATCATTGAAATATTTTTCAATGGATCAGAATAATTTTACTCTAACTCATCAAGGATTGTCGATCCAGAACAACCCTAATGAGCTCTCACAATCCACTAGTGATACCTAGCAGTATGTAATGGCAACCCAGTAAAACAGAATGAACCTCTAGGTGTAGTTAATATGTGATTCAGTCTCTCTATTGTGAGTCCCGACTAGATGACAAGTCATGGATAAATCATCAAACATCAACACTAGTCATATGATAGATTCGATTAGCTCAAGTCTAGTTGTGACTTCTATGGAAACTCTTTTCCATCAATCACACTACTGTGGCCATAGATTCTCAAACTTAATCTCTCAAATCTCATAGGACTACTTCTTTTTATCAAGATCAATAGATCCCATCTTGATGCACACCCTACTCCTATAGTGAACCAACTATCACCAATATCTACTATAAGGGCTCATTGAGATCCATGTTTATGTATCAATCAAATTTCAATAGCATCATTATGAGCAGCAGTGCCATCTTAGGTAAAAAATCAGTCACACAACTATAGTATCGAGACAATCACTGATGATTGAGTAGAAATCTAAGTGATCTCTTGTATAGTCATGCTTAGTACTAGTTGTTCTCTAACAACTATCCGCACTTATCGTCCAGTATCTCTACATTATAGATTAGAGATCCATCTATCCTGAAGAAAGTGATCTATACGTCCATCTATCCAGATCGATCACCATCCTTATGATGATCCTATGATCGAGAGTATTTAAAAATTAAATACATATCTCTAATTCTCAATTTTTTAAGAATATGTATCGAAAATTAATTTTATGGATGATTCAAAGATACATCATACTTGAATGAAATATAAACTTGTCTTTTTATTCATCATATCAATATATTAAGTATAAAATTATATTCTAGATTTATTACAATGTGTCAGTCATATTAACTTCTAAGATATACATCTAACAATCTTCCACTTGGACTAAAGTCAATTAGCTACAAATCTAAGTCCCATCTTCTCAAGATAGACTTTCATTTTCGATTGGCTCAACTACTTTGTCAGCAGGTCTGCCACATTGTCCGTGGAGTCTACTCTTCACACCTCAACATATTTCTTTTCGAGACAGTCATGTATAATATGATACTGCCGCTCGATGTGTTTTAATTTCTAATGAGATCTTGACTCCTTAGCAAGTGCTATGGCTCCATTATTGTCACAGTAGAGTAGTATGGCATCCGATGTCATAACTCCAAGTTTTGCGACGAACTTCTTGAATCAGAAGCCTTCTTTTACAGTATCCGAAATGACTACATACTCAGCCTCTATGGTTGAATCCGCTATGATGGGTTGCTTGAAACTCTTCCAACTAACTGCACCACCATTGCAAACAAACATATATCCTGACATAGACTTTCTATCATTAGGATCAGACATGAAGTCTGAGTCAGTATACCCCTCAACTCATAACTCAGAATCTCCTTCAAAGATCAAAAATAAATTCTTAGTCCTTCTTAAGTACTTAAGGATGTTCTTCACAGCTATCCAATGCTCTTCATCTGGATTCTACTTGTGACACTCACAGCAAGGATAATATTAGGTCGAATACATAGCATGAAGTACATGAGGCTCCATATGGTCGAGGCATAAGGAATCCTACTCATATGCTGCACTTCCTCAGATGTGGTCGGATATAACATCTTGGAGAGATTAATACCATGCCTAAGAGATAAAAATCCTCTTTTGAAGTTTTTCATGCTGAACCTCTTCAGTACCTTCTCAATGTACAGCTTTTGTGACAGGCCTAGCATCCGCTTAGGTCTATCTCTATAGACCTTTATTTCGAGAATATAGGATGCTTCTCCTAGATCTTTCATGAAAAATTTTTTGGACAACCATTTTTTGACTGTGGTCAGCATGGAAATATCATTTCTAATGAGGAGAATATCATCCACATACAATACGAGAAATATTATTGCGCTCACACTGATCCTTTTGTATACACATGATTTTCCTTCATTTTTGATAAAATCAAACTATTTGATTGCCTCATCAAAACAATGATTCCAACTCCAAGAAGCTTGCTTTAATCCGTATATGGATCTTTACAGCTTGCAGACTCTATGATCATTATCACCAGATATAAAATCCATAAGCTACTCCATATAAATATCTTCCTCAAGATATTCATTCAGAAAAGCAGTTTTCACATCCATCTATCAGATTTCATAATCATAGTAAGCTGCAATAGAAAGTAGAGTGCAGATGGATTTTAACATGGCTATGGACGAGAAGGTTTTTTAATAGTCAATGCCCTCGCACTGACTATAATCTTTAGCCACAAGCCTAACTTTATAGGTTTCTACCTTACCATCGATACCTATTTTCCATTTATAGATCTATTTACATCCAATGGGTACAATACCCTCAGGTGGATCTACTAAGGTCCATACTTGGTTCGAGTGCATCGAGTCAATTTCTGACTTTATAGCATCTAACCATTTCTCGAAATCGATGTCAGACATCGCTTCATCAAAGGTATTAGGATCATCACCATGATCTTTATCTCTCATAAAGAATATTTTCTTTACTTCCTCCATAAACAAACCTATGTAACTTTCAGAAGATCGGAAGATCCTACTAGATCTACGAGATGGTAGAGGAACGTCGACTATTGGCTCATGAATAATGGGTTCCTAAGGATCTATAGCTCTTTGCTCTTCAGAGACCTCTTCGAACTCAACTAACCTCCCACTGTCACCATCCTGGATAAATTATTTTTTTAAGAATATAGTGTTTCGACTCATAATCACATTGTGATCTTGTGAAAAGTAGAAGTAGTATCCGATGGATTCTTTTGAATACCCTATAAAATAAGCTATTACAGATCTATCCTTTAATTTTTCAACCATCTATCTTTTGACATAGGCCGGACATCCCCAAGTCTTAAGATAACCTAGACTCAGCTTCTTACTGAACTATATCTCATACGGTGTGATAAAAATGGACTTTGATGGAACCCTATTCAACAGGTGAATGGCAGTTAACAAGGCATGTCTCCAAAGATATAAGGGTAGATCAGTGAAGCTCAACATAGACCTGACCATATCCAATATGATCCTATTTCTCCTTTCGGATATCCCAATGAGTTAAGGTGTTCCGGAAGGCATCCATTGAGAGACTATGCTGTTATTCTTAAGATATCTCAAAAATTTCTGACTAAGACATTCACCTCCTCGATCAGATTTAAGAACCTTAATGGGTTTGCCAGTTTGTTTTTCTACCTTATATCTAAATTCTTTGAAACTTTCAAAGGTCTCAGACTTGTGTTTCATCATATACATATATCCGTACCTAGACAAATCATTGGTAAAAGTAATGAAGTATCTATAACCATCTCTGACTTGCACATCAAATGACCCACACACGTCAGTGTTTATTAGGGCAAGTAACTCAATAGCCCTTTCCCCATGTCCTATAAAGGGTAACTTGGTTATTTTTTTTCGAATGCAAGATTCATAAGTTGGATATGACTCTGGGTTAAGAGAGCCAAGGATCCCATCCATTTTCAGTTTGTTTATCCTGTCCTCTCCAATATGGTCTAGTCTATGGTGCCGCAAGTACTTTTGGTTAATTTCATCTCTGGATTTTTTTTAGCCGACAGCACTCACTATTTGCTCGTTTAAGTTCACATTTGCATCAACATGCAAGTGATATAGATTATCAATTAAAAGATCTTGTACAATCAATTTATTTCTTAAATAAATGAAACAAAAAATTTTATTGAAACTAATTTCAAAATCTTCCTGTGCAAGCATAAACACAAAAATCAAATTTCGACTAGCTATAGAAACAAAATAACAGTCCTTTAAATCTAATCTAAAATCAAACGGTAATCGAAGAGGATAAGTGCCAATGACTTCTATAGTAACTTTTGCTCCATTGCTGATCTGAAAGATCATATCACCTTCCCTCAATCTTCTACTTTCTATTAGACCTTGAATTGAGGTATATATATGAGCACTCGAACCAGAGTCTAATACCCAACTAGAAGTAAAAGAAACAGTAAAGTTAGATTCAATTATGAGTATAACTTTGGAAGGTTTATCACCCTTTTTGATCTTTAGGCTCTCTAGGTATGTTGGACAGTTCCTCCTCCAATGGTCTTCAGCATGACAGTGGAAACATTTTTCTTTTACTTTGGTCTTATTAGGAACTTCCTTCTTTGGTCTATTCTCCTTCTTCTGCTTCTTAGTGGATTTAACCTTCTTCTTTCTAGTAGACTTTCTCTTGAAAGAAGTTCGCTCCATAGCGAGAACAGTGCCCCTTGAACTCTTCAAGGTTCCCTCCATAGTGACCAACATATTGATCAGTTCGGGTATAGTGTAGTCAAGTTTGTTCATATCAAAATTCACAATGAATTGACTATATGAATTGATAAGGGATTGAAGGATCAGATCCATCTATAATTTCTTTTGCATGTCGAGCTTGAGCTTTCCAAGCTCCTCAATATCCTTGATCACTGTCATACAGTGCTCATGAACTGACTGCCCTTCGTGCATCTTCAGATTGAAGAGTCTCTAGGATACTTCGAAGCATGCAGTATAGCTCTGCTCACCATACAACTCTTGTAGGTGAGTGATCATAGCCCGGGCAATGGGCATATGCTCATGCTGGCTTTATAACTCGTTTGACATAGATGCCAGCACATAGCACTTGATCCAACTGTCTTCATCCATCCACTTATCAAAAGTAGCCTTTTGCTCAGCAGTAAAATGGTTTGGTAACACTATAGATTTTTGATCGAGTACATGGCATAATTTTTTTGAGGTCAGGACAATCTTGAGGTTTCTGAGCCAGTCTTTATAATTTGTACTGATCAAACGATTGATTTCAAGGATGCAGGTTAGAGGGTTTGAGGCTGACATTGTTTAACTGCGAGAGTAGAGATTCATGTTAGACTTTTGTACTTAATGTTATATTTGCTTTTAGAAACTTTAAGATGCAAACAATGACTCCCATTAATTTATCAGATCTCTCCACTCCTCGAAAAGAAAATGAAAACCCTAACGTGATAAAGGATTTTTAATGGGTGCTGCGGTCTCACTGATGCCATACACCTCACTTAACAGTTATTGATAACATGCACACCGATGCGTAGGCAACTCTTTACCCAGATACTTCTCTAAGCATGTTACAATGATTTGATCTCTAAGTCATGTAGGCTCACCTAACAGTTATTGCCCACACTTCTTAGTTAAGCCCGACCCACCGTTCACAAGCAGGTATAAGGCCGTCATTAGGTTTCTCATCTAATAGTTATTGGGCCCAATCCCATCCTTACCCTGGAGTAACTCTTTGCTAATAGAGTAGTTGCGTGTTTCTGATGTAAGTGAACCATTGTGATCAGTCGAGAACAATCAACGTCGGTAGCACGCCTGCACATCTATAATAGTGAAAAACCTATGGACTTAATATTTATAGAGAGATTTAGATTTAGATCTTACTTAATCAGTCATCATATGATCAATCTAATTGACATGGGCTAAACCAAATCGCTAAGCAATCTTATTCAAGACTCAATCTTCCAAATTGGCCAGATAAGTGAAGATTGGTAGGGGTCCCCCCTTTGCTTTTCTTGGACACCAATAAATTGGCTAGGTAAGCGAATGGAACCAATTAAATAATCACATCTCAAATACCTACCTTAGACACCAATAGGTTAGTTGGTCCAAACAGGTTAGTTTAAGCAAATCAAGCTCAAACCATCGAGCCAAATTAGGTCCTTAGGTTAATCGATTCTATATATGGGGTTCAATTGATTCGATCAACAATAATTGCATAATCATTTAACTTAATTGATCTAAGCCTAATTAATACTTGACTCGATTCGATTAATTACTTAATAAAATTAGATCCATATGATTCAAATCAAAAATCTTAGATGCAATCCTATTATATGACCTAATTTTTTATTTTCTCATAACCAAAATCCTCATGCACAAACACAAATTTTAGATTCTAAAATCAAATTTTAGATCTAAATTTATTATATAAAAATAAATTTTAAATCATGAAAATAATTTTTAGATTTAATATATAAACATATATCACATATATGCTTGTAAAATTCAGATAACAACATGATATCATATATCTCATATACTAATCATGGATCATATCAAAAGTAATTTTATGATCTAAACATGTAATCACATATCTCATATATAAATTATGAATCAGATCATTTAAAATTTTAGATTTATGCATGCATCTACATATCATGTGAACATGAACTAGAAGCCATTCTAGGTCAAAATTCAGATCTATGCATACTTTTACACATCAACTATATGTTCTAAAATCAAATCCAAAATAATATTTCAGATTTAAAGATTTATCTATACATCTCATGCATCAAGAAAAAATCAGATTTTAAATTTTTTTTCAAAATATATATGATAATTTCAACAATATGAAACCTGTGGCTCTGACACCACTGTTAAAATTCGAAGTTTGGGGCATGCATGTGTGTTTCAAAATTTTATTTTCTAAACATCATAGTGAAATACAAGATTAAAATATTTTTAATTTAGATTATGTATGCATAAAAATATAAAACCATAAAGATCTAGTTCATATGCTAAAATTTAGATTACAATCAAATTGCATACCTGTTTCGTAATCCCTTTCTTCAAATCTGGATCTGAAAGAGAAAAAAAAATTTTAGCTGTATAAGTATCCGACCTCTATGGGTATCCACTTGGGATCAGTATAGAACAGCTCTCTTCAAGTTGAATTTTCTTCTCTAAGAAAATTCAACCTGCTGAATTTGAACGAAGTCTGGATCACGATCAACTCTTGATCTCTTTCTTTGATCTTCTTCTTCTCTTCTTCTCTTGCCTTTATCCTTTACTTTTTTTTGCTTCCAAACACCAGGAACCAGCAAAGGAGGGGATGCCCAATAGCTTGGGCATGGAAGAACTTAGGACACCCAAGAGGTGGGGCGTGTTGGATGCCAAGGGAGAAGAGAGGGAGAGAAGAAGAGAGGGCATGGGGGGGTCTCCAAAGGTGGCATGGAGCTGCTAGTTGGATGCACTAGGGATCTTAGGGGAGGTCTCTTTAAAAGGCATGAAGATTGAATCCTATTCAATCTCATAATATAAGTCCTACTTGCATTGGGTTTTCTAATAACTTAAGTTATTCAACTTACATTAGGAATCCTATTAGGTGTCAACTCTTAGAGTCCTTATACCAATTATTTTACATCCTATTTTGCACCCGAGGGATGCCCCATATGAAAATAAAAGGCCCTCTAATCATGGGACACACCCAATTTGATGCAATCAAGGTGGTGCCCCATAATAACTATCAAGAAATATTAATTAGGGACTTGCACCCTAATTCAATTGATCTAAAACCTTAGATATCCAATAATTAGAGTCTAATGAATCTAATTTATTTAGATTATTAGTAGATAATTAATTTTAAATTATCTTATCAAATAAAAAATTCAAACGAAAAAAAAAATTGGGTCCAACCATGTGCTAGCAAGGTTACCTTGAACCTAATCAGGTTTCTTTAAACTCAATTGACACTTCATAAGCTTAATTGCTAATTTCAGGCCTAATCTCTTTATTGTGTGACTCTATAAGTTTAATTCTATCTAGTAGTGAGATATACAATGATCTCTATTAAAGTATCATTGAAACTCTTTTTAATGGGTTGGAATAATTCCACTCTGACTCATCAAGGATAGTCAATATAGAACAACCCTGATGAGCTCTCATAATCCATCAGTGATACCTTACAGTATGTAGTGGTAATCCAATAGAACTGAAATGAATCTCTAGATGTAGTTAACATGTGATTCAGTCTCCCTATCATAAGTTTCGACGAGATGGCAGGTCATAGATAAATCGTCAAACCTCAACATCAGTCATATGATAGATTTGATTAGCTCAACTCTAGTTGAGACTTCTATGAAAACTCTTTTTCATCAATCATATTACTGTAGCCATAGATTCTCAAACTTAATCTCTCAAATCTCATAGGACTACTCTTTTCTACTAAGATAGATTGATCCCATCTTGATGCACATCCTACTCCTACAGTGAACTAACTGTCATCAATATCCACTATAAGAGCTTATTAAGATCTATATTTATGTGTCAATCAAACTTCAACAGTCTTACTGAGAGCAGCAGTGCCATCTCAGGTCAAAAGATCACTCACACAACTACAGCATCGAGACGATCACTGACGATCGAGTAAAAATCTAAGTGATCTCTCATATGGTCACGCTCAGTATTAGTTATTCTCTAACAACTATCCGTACTCATCCCTCAGTGTCTCTACACTATAGATTAAAGATCTATCTATCCTAAAAGAAATGATCTGTGCACTAGTCTATCCGGATCGATCACCATCCTCATGATGATCCTATAATCGGGAGCATTTAGGAATTAAATACATGTCTTTAATTCATAACTCTTTGAAAATATGCATCAAAAATTAATTTCATGGATGATTCAAGGACACATCACACTTGAATAAAATATAAACTTATCATTTTATTGATCATATTAATGTATTAAGTATAAACTTGTATCCTAAATTTATTACAATGTATCAGCTATATTGGTTTCTAGGACATACATCTTGTTAGATGTGTGCCCTAGATGCCAGATCGGCTGATACATTCCTGTACAGATCTGAGGAAAAATTTATAATTTTGACTATAAATGAATAAAAGGGTTATTCTTCTATCACATTGTGTACATTGTGTCTATGATACATCTTTTGAGTTAGTAGGAATATAAATTCATATTTTCAAGAATTAAAAATTTAAGGTATGAATTTACATAACTAACTCATAAACAGCTCCTGACATAGGATCATCACGAGGATGGTGATCGATCTGAAAGGTTGGTGTACGATCACTTTTTTAGGATAGATGTGTCTTGAGTCTATGGTGTGGAGACACCAGAGTGAGAGTACAGGTATTCATTGAGAATGAGAGTACTGAGCGTGACCACCTCGAGCAGTCATAAGTAAGTCTATCTTCTCGTCGATGACTAGCTCGATGCTGCAGTTGTGTGT
The DNA here is from genome assembly GCF_000442705.2 of Elaeis guineensis. Taxonomy (NCBI): domain Eukaryota; kingdom Viridiplantae; phylum Streptophyta; class Magnoliopsida; order Arecales; family Arecaceae; genus Elaeis; species Elaeis guineensis. The sequence goes on from NC_026002.2 coordinate 42,326,929, forward strand.
CTAGTTCTTTGACCTGAGGTGCATCAAAAGTTTACCTTGAGTGTGTTATAGTTTGACTATACCATAACTCGATCTCCTAGCCATTTGGAACCCTGAGGTGTATGTTGGCTGTAGTATATTCATTGTAGAAACTAGGTCGCACCAAGATGGGATTTATCAACCTTGATAGATGAGAGGAGTAGTCCTATGATGATCTAAAGATCGAGTCCTTGAGCCCATGGCCATGGCAGAGTGAAATAATGAAAAAAAAAAATTTATTGGAGTTTCACATCAGACTCGGATCGATCGATTAATTCATATGACTGATGTTGGGTTTGACGAGTTCACCTTAACCCTAATTCAGTCGGAACTCATGATAGAGGAACTCAATCACACAGGTAGCTGCACCGAGAGGTTCATCTTCAGTTCTGATGGGTTGCCATCATATACTGTTAGGTATCACTGATGGATTTTGAGAGCAATTAGAATGATATTGATGATCGATCATTCTAATTATCTGAATCAGAAGAGTTTTGGTCCATTGAAAGGAGTTTCGATGATGTCGATGATGAGATCATGATATATCTCATTACCATACACAATTGGATGTCATCAATTGGGCTAACTCAATTGATTTGGATAAGATCCAATTAGGTTCAAGAAAATCGTGCTAGCATACGATTGAGCCTAACTTTCTCCTCGTGTAATCTTTTCTGTCTCTACTGAGCCAAATATGATTTGACTCATCCAGAGAACCTTAGAAAGATTTCTCTCAGTCTAAATGAAGCTTGTCCAGCTTAGAAAAGGCCTGTCTTAATTCATGAGATGCATTTAAGACAACACCTGCTAATTCCTAACACCTGCCAATTTTATTTTAGGACATCTGTCAAAAGTTGACATATGGGTCTTAAACTGAAGAGGGCTCATTGGAGGATTTTTGTGGAGTGTCCACATGCCAAAATCTAATTGAATTGGGTGCCATAATCAGATTATGGCATGAGCCCAATTGGATTTAAGTGGGCGCCCCAAATGGATAAGAACCAAAGAGTCCTGATAAACTTGGACTCTTTGGCGCCACCTTGATTAAGCTTATCCATTGTTGGCGCCAACTTAGGAGAGAGAGTGGGGATTCTTATCTGATATGATCAGATGACATCACTCCACCAATCAAAATTTTTCCAAAATTTATTGAAATTTTTTGATTGGTTGAATGATTTGGCACTGCGCAGCATACAGGGTCTATATAAACCCTGCTGCACCTAGGGTTTCATGGAAGAAATTGTTTTATGCACAAAACCTAATAGCAGCCAACCCCTATCCTCTTCTCTATATCCTCCCTACTCTTCTTCCTCCCCTCTTCATGTCCAAAAAGTTGGACGTCCATCTGGCAGAGATCCAAGGTGTGGTGATGCTTGGAACTGAAGGCTGTAGGACATCTTCGATAGGCTGCTGCTCCAACTTCAGAAGGAGTTCTGAAGTACTTTCAAATCAGATAAGATCTGATTTTTGGAGCATAAATTCATGAAGAGAAGATTCTAGATCTTTCCTGAGTGGATACCGGTAGAGGCCAGGCACTTGTGTGGCTACATCAGAAATTTGGGCTGTGCAGAGATCATCTACAGGGTAATCAGATTACCCTTGAGGTATTTCTTCTTTTATCATAGTTTTAGATTTAATTTTTGATTTTAAATATTAGATAATAAAATTAGATCTAGAGAATTAAATCTGAAATATGTAGGATAAACTTTTTTAAAAAATTATTCTGTCCCAGATTTGATGAAATCTGAAAGATCCTACGTGGAGAAAATGTTTCTCCTCCCTTCAAGTGGTATCAGAGCCAGGTTGTTGGCTCTATTTCAGATCTATTTTAGATCTGATTTTAATTTTAATTTATCTGATATTAAAAGATTTTAAATGTCACATTAGATATGATAAGATCTGAAATCAAAATATTTAAAATTAAATCTAAGAAGATCTTACATGCATGAGATGCATGACTAGACTAGGATTAAGTTGAATCCAAGAATAGTCTTAAGTTTTAATATTTTAATAAGATTAAAATATAAATTAAATATAATTTATTCTCTATCATTTTAATATTATAATTATTATAGTTAGATCAAAAAATAGAAAATAAAATTTTAATTATTTCATAAAATTGATCTGTTGCATGCCTAGACTAGTTGTAGAATTGTTCTAGTAACTTGTCTAGAATGATTTTTATTTTGAATAGTTCAATTTAAATTCTATTTTTTAGATATTACATATGATGTATCAGATCTGAAAGCATATTAATTAGATTAATTTTTGATACATAAGATGTATGCAAAGCATGTATTAGTTAGATCTTAAATTGTATATGTGATATGTTAATTTAGATCTAACTAGTTTTGTAGTTAAATTTATATTTTTGATTAAGGTGTTCCTCATGGCCGTCTGGTCATAAGAATAAAGTAGGATTTTAAGATCCTCTCTTCCCATTCAATGGGGTGTTCATATGACATGTAGGGGTACCGCGCATTCATCCTTAATCAAAAATCAAAACTTACATTTCTGCAAAACTCTAGATCCTGAAACCCTAGGATTTATTTTATATATTTTGTTTATGAACCCAAACTTAATTAATAAATTAAGCTTATAAAATTAAGTTAGGTCTAAAATTAAGAATTTCAGATCTAAGATATTTTCATAAAATTGGGTTCGAGCTTGGGTAGCTCAATTAGGTCTAGCGGTTGATCAAACCGAATCAAGAGTTAGTTAGGTGGGATCATGAAAGCTAATAA